>NW_027273307.1:0-31593 GCF_040938485.1 Diadema antillarum
GGGCCTAAAGGGCCCCCCCATAAGATCTCGGCCATGGATCGCGCGATCGCCGCTGAAATTTGCACAATGGTAGTGTGCGATGTAATCTACAAGATCTTATATTCAAATTTTCCAAAATAGTTTTCTTTTATTTTATTTTGATTAATTATGCGAGAAATCAGACTTTTTGATCTAAATCAGTAAATAAAGCTCCAAAAGTGCTCATTTTTGGTCTAGATATTCTTTGTGGCATTCTTAGCAAATGTACTTGAAAAAAAATTCGGTATCAAAGTTAATTTCTTATCTATTTTATTGTTTTATGAATTTCTTATGTATTTCTTTGTTTTTTCGACCTTTTGTTTTCTGTTGTTTTTTTAGCAAAATTTGTGGCAGACCCTTTTTGAAGCATAATACTACTAAAACAAATTGATTTTAGCCATTGAGAGAGAAAATAAGCATATTTATATGAACCATGTGATAAAACTCAATTTGTATTGACTTTGTACACAAAATCACATTTTTTGAGCCATTTTCGGTCTCACGTGCATGTACAAAAAGTTATGTAACTTCAGAACTGTACCCCCGGGCGTCACAAATTTGGTGTCAAAATGTGCAGGAAACTCGACAGAAAAAAGTCATAGAGCATCGCGGCGAGAGCATTGCGTGTTGCAGAGTAATCGCGCGAAATGTTGAGGGGGGCCTTGTAGGCCCCCCCAGTCTTTTAGGGTTAAATAGTTTTATTGAATTGTGACCTGTTACCAGACCTGAAGCCTGATAATTCCCAAATATTGAGATTTCTGACTTTCTTCTAGCTGGATTTCTGAGACTCTAAGCCTTCCTCTAATGTACAAGCTGTATCATTTCTTAACCCTATTCTAACTGGGGGGTCAATTTGACCCCCCCTCGACATTTCGCGCCGCAATTCCGCAACGCGCAAAGATTTTGCCACGTCGTTTCATGACTTTTTTTCTTGAAGTCTCCCACATATTTTGAGACCAAATTTGCGATGTCCGGGTACACCGTTCTGAAGTTGCGTAATGTTTTGCGTATGCATGTCAACCCGAAAACAGCTCAAATTCATGATATTGTGTGCAAATCCAATGCAAATTGTGTTTTTTGGTTAAATTGATATAAATTAGATTATTTCAACTTTTAACCATTGAAATCAATCAATTTTAATGTAGATAAGCTTGAAAAAGTGCCTGCAACAAATTTTGGCCAAAAAACAATAGAAAACAAAAGGTCAAAAAACAATGAAATAATAAGAAATTAACAAAACAATAAAAAACAAAAGAAACTGATTTTGATTGTGCTACTTTTTGTCCCCGCCGAACGAGTTCGAGCAGGGGACTATGAAACGGGCTCCGTACGTGTGTGTGTCTGTGCGTCCGTGTGTCCATGTGTCCGTGTGTCCGTCTGTCCGTCCGTGCGTCCGTCCGTGTGTGCGTCCGTGTGTGATCAAAATGTTCAATTTGCTACTTCTCTGTCATTTATGAGCCAATTTTGATTCTCTTTGCTTTATATGATAGCACTACATGGGAGCTTTAAAACTTCTACACAGAATTTCAGTTGTGACCTTTGACCTTGACCTTTGACCTATATTGTACATTTTGCTACAAAATGCTACTCCTTCGCCATTTCTAACCCGATTTCGATTCCGTTCGCTTTATGTGATGGCACTAGGTGAGGGCTTCAAAACTTCTACACAGAATTTTGACCTTTGACTTCTTTGACCTTTGACCTTGATTTTTGACCTATATTGTACATTTTGCTACAAAATGCTACTCCTTCGCCATTTCTAACCCGATTTCGATTCCGTTTGCTTTATATGATGGCACTAGTTGAGGGCTTCAAAACTTCTACACAGAATTTTGACCTTTGACTTCTTTGACCTTTGACCTTGATTTTTGACCTATATTGTGCATTTTGCTACAAAATGCTACTCCTTCGCCATTTCTAACCCGATTTCGATTCCGTTTGCTTTATGTGATAGCACTAGGTGAGGGCTTCAAAACTTGTACACAGAATTTTGACCTTTGTCTTCTTTGACCTTTGACCTTGATTTTTTACCTATATTGTACATTGGCTACAAAATGCTACTCCTTCGCCATTTCTAACCCAATTTCGATTCCATTTGCTTTATGTGATGGCACTAGGTGAGGGCTTCAAAACTTCTACACAGAATTTTGACCTTTGACTTCTTTGACCTTTGACCTTGAATTTTTACCTATATCGCACATTTTGTTACAAAATGCTACTTCCGGCGGGGACATATATTACGCACTGCGTAATTTCTACTTTTCCTTGTTTTACAAGAAAATTGTTCAATGTGTCTTGAGGAACTCTTACACAAAAATTTAGCAATCATTCAGTCTTTTTAATGGAGTTATAGGTGAAAATATGATTTCATGCGTATATTTGCATAATTAACTAAAAATAGAAAATCAAAATTTTTCTTTTGTATGACCATGTAATCTTGTAGTTGACATCCTGCTGTATGTTCAGGCAAAATTTTGCGGCGATCGCGCGATCGGCGGCCGAGATCTGAAGGGGGGGTCAAATTGACCCCCTCCCCAGTAAAAACTTGGTCTCAAATAGCCCAGTTAGAATAGGGTTAAAATGCTGTTTTTAATTCCACAGTCCTACCGCAGAAAACAAGAAGCCAACTTCCATGTTGTTAAATCCCTTCGGCCTCATGGAATATGGCACCAGACCGTAGATATTTGCCCGTATTTCGTGAACAAGCAGGGGATAACTAATAACATTATATTATATTATACATGTATTATATTATGTTATATTATTATAATACATTAAACACGGGTTTGACTAGAACTGTAAATCAATAAGAGACTTGTTAGCCATGATGCCATCACCCCATCAACTTTGTATAATAATGGTTGCACAAATGCCACTGTTTCGTTAATTCCTGCAAAACTTTACAATTCCATAACTTAGTTCAATTTGAGGATATCCTACCACAATAGCTTTGTTTCTACTCTATTCGTGAAAACCAACCGGGACACCAGCATGATTGGAGGCCGAGCAAAATACGAGAACCATGAAATACAGTACCTGCCAATGGACAACCACACACAAAGAAATAGGGTTCAAAACAAGAAACAAAAGTTGCATGAAAAATGTGATACAAGCAAGTTCATATTTAATAGCCAGAACATAGCTGATCATTGCAAATCCACACTTGTTTTCATTGAGAATTTGACCTTTGACGTTATCCTCTAACAAGGATACAAACTGTCTTCATATACAACAGTTTTACCATGGAAGATATGATGAGGAGATAAAAGTAAACTGGTAATTGAAACAAAAATGGTGGGAGGATTAATCTCCACATATGCAGGGTAGAACAAGGTCAGTAGAACGGTAGAATCGATAGAGCAAATCCTACAAGTGTGAAATTACTAGATTCCAGTGGGTTGCTCATGATTGAACGTAGAGCTGATTTGATTCACCCATAAGAAAGAAATCGGGACAATACAGTTGTACAAGTTTTGCTAAAAATCAAATAGTTCCAATTGATTTCAGTTCTCCTGTCAAAGGTCTACTTAAGCATATGATACAATGGGGAAATTTCATCATGCTCTACACTTATTTCTTGATCAGGCAATTCTCAAGTCATCTTTTGATTCATTATCGAATACATGTATTGTAGTCAATTTTCAATCCAAAAACTACAGATTGTAGATTCCTCTAAAACATGGTTAGCTGTGACATTGCAAATGAGGCTAAGAGATGTAAAGAAATCACAAAGGATGGATAGATATGATTCCTAGTGGATATGATACAAAGAAAGCACTGCAAGTTATCTTTTAAAGAAGTACTTTTCCTTACTTGGCGCATGGCAATGGATAGAAAGCAGGTCTAAATGTCAATGATATACCTATGAAGGTGGAAATTATTATGGGATTGAATAATGACTTGTTTTATGTGGCCAAAATGGAAGCAAGAAATGCTCAAAAGAAAAAACACAAACTTTTAAGCCCCCTCAGAAGATGCAATGAGGATAAAGAGCTTTGCCAAGGGGTGCAACTACTGCTGTCAAAGTACTCAATAAACCTCAGAATTGACAGGTCTTGTGCACTGAGCAACAACAGCTTATTCTGTTATCATATCTATCCTAAATACTATTTTATTCACCAAAAGTGTAATGTATAAAATGCAGACCAAAATATTGATACAAATGCCATTTCAAAATGAGAAAAAAAAATCAGTCATATTATTGTGCAAGTCCTAGCTTCCTATACAGGGGTATGTTTGCTGGCACTTGTAGTTTCATTACCAGTTTCCAGCAAGTTTTTACAGTACTGTACAGTACTATTCTCCCTTGTTTACAAGATCCAAACTATATAACACATACACGATCAACAGTACTTGAGGAGTGTCCAGTACTAGAGTATATGTTGCCTCATCTAGGGCTCCAGTGCAGGATTAACTGATCTCTGAGGGGGCACCATTCTTGGCTTTTGTAACTAATCCTCCCTATCGCATCAGGTACTCCGAATCGCTCTAATATTGTACCTTTAATTCTTGGGATATAAACTTCTGGTTATGACCGCGCGATGTGTAAATGTACTGAACACCAAAGTACTAGCGAGATTCATAAATCATATCAAATTCTGTCTTATAATCTTGCGAATGATAGTTATTTTCTAATCTGTAACTTTACACTTGATAAATGGGATTCTTCTGCGAAGCATCCCAATGCTGGGCCAGATGATGCCAAACGAGGAAATTATAAAAAAATATCCATAGATGAAGGACGTGACATGGGTGAAGTTCGCAATAGACAGAGTTCAGCGGAGTGTGTGGAAATATCTACTTCACAAGAAAGACCACTTCAACCTGAAGTCAAACTCGCCAATTTGCTCGAGACATTTCCAGAAAGGAATGTACAATCAAAGATCCTACGCTACGTAGGAGCTTTGGTATGATATTCCAGAACTGCAAAACCGGAAGTTCAGCGTATACATCCCAAAAGCGATCTATCAGATTTCAGTATCCCCATGTGATATTGTTTGATATCGGCTATATGCGAGAGGGAGAGTTGCCCCTAAAGATCAGCAATCCCACAGTTGCATATTACAAAAGTAGACTCACTGCACAACTTAAGTATATTATACCACCATTTCTGTGTGAATACTGTGGGTTTATCCCACTGCATTCATCTTACTGCCTAGACAATGCTACAGCCTCCTGTAGCTTTCTGGGTAACATACAGATAAAATTTTGAAGGAAACATCATCCCATAGGTGATATTGAAAGAAAGGCCTCTATGCATAGGATACCTGACAACATTACCCTCTTAGGGCCAAATATTTTCTAGTATCCCATTTAGTGGCAACCAATACAACACAAACGCCTGAAACCCATCACCAAATATAACATGGCAACAATGAGATATGACTACATACTGCAGCTGATAACTTTTTTTGAGATTACAATACAATGAAACAAACATTGAGGGATAATCTTTCACCCTCTGATTCTATTGTGCATTCAACTATTACACAACTGAATTCATATTTTGCATATCCGGAACAAAACACCACAAAGAAAAAAAAAATTGGAATGTTGCTGATGTAGAGGCAACTGTGAATCTTGTACAACTTTTCCTTGTGGCTACTGGAACATAATGTAAAACCAGTAATTTTAAAGTGCATGAAACTTTTGTCAATTTCACTTGCCAATGTCACAAGGAGACAAGACCTGCAAAAGTAAAATGGGCAAGATAGGTTTTAAATGAATTATATGCAATGCATTGAATGCCAGTGGCAATTTGAAGGAGTTTCAGGCCACTAAAAAAGGCCTTTGGCTCCAATCTGAAAAAGTTTCACACCAAGAATGTCTCTAGTTTTACTGTAGCCTGCTTAATGCATCACCAGTACACTGTTTGAATTTAAATGTGAATTGTGATTTTTCTTACTTTTTATTTTCTTTTTATGCAGCCATTAAAGAATACAAATTAATGGTTGCAAGAAATCAGCCATGGGATGGAAAAGTGCCCTCCAAAGGACTAGACTGTGAGGATGAAGTACCTTGCAAGAGGCATAACCATTACAACCAGGGGGCTCAAACCAGGGACCTCACAATGGAAAGTCTATGTTACTACCCACCAAGGCACAACAGCTTCTACTATAATCATTATAGCATTGAGCTCCCCCCCCCCCCCCAAAAAAAAAAAAAAAAAAAAAAAATCAACAAAAAGGAAAGACAAACCATCACAAACATAATTCAGGAATCCCAGTTTTCAAGGAAAAGCCTAAAAGTTCATGAACTTTCATGTACATCATTGCTTCATGTATTTCAGGCCCTGTCATTCATTATAACTGGCATCTCTAATAATTTCAGGAGTCCTACAGTTCTTCAGTTCATTCCAAAGTCTCATAGAATCAGTTTTTAAAGACTCAGATTATTTATGGCTCATGGGTGAACTGTCAAAATTTAGCAGACTCATGTTTTTGCTGGTGAACTCTAAACACAGTCTGCATTATCATTCCAGTATTTTCGAGCCATTTTGTTCTGATGTCAATGCTACTAACAATAGTATTGAATTGCAGAGCACCACCACCAATTCATTGGAGTAAAAGCAGTGTTTGATGTTGGCTATCATGACTGCTACACATATTCTTACATCATGAGTAATTATTTTTTTTTCCTTTCCTCTGATACAAATTTCAATGAGTATCTGTAAGTAATATGCAGCTCTACTACAAAACACATAAAAAATTCCAGTCATTTTCTCAATATCATTAAGCCACCAGTACAGCCATCTTTTCCTAAAAATACAACCAAAATGGCCCTGTTCCTCTAAAATACCAAAATTACGCTCCTAACCAATGATTTCCTCTGCAAAGCTTCCACATAGCATCCCACTGAAGACAGTGCAGCACAGCATGGTTGCCGCTCTGTTGTGTGAAAATCTGCATTCTGAACTCACATCTGTTTGGCTTTGTACAAAATAATCATCTTCATATATCAGGCAGGACTCAGAAAGTCTCATTAAAAGCACTAGTTAAAGGGTGTGTACAGTTTTGGTCGAGGTGAGGATTAAGCTTTTAACGTTTTGCGAGGTATCAAAAGTTTATCTGATGAAAACTGATTTTGAAATGGCTGAGATATCCAAAAACAAGGTGAAACTAAGAGATCCTAATAAAAGGTGTGGCCTGTCGCCTTTAATTATTATCACCTTTTTGGACATCTCAGCCATTTGAAATTCAATTTTCATCAAATAAACATTGAATCCTTCTTAAAATTACATGCTCTTTCATATTTCATAAGATGTTTCTCATTATCTCACTTAGGAATGTTCAAAACATGAATCCCACCTCAACCAGTACTGTACAGTCCCTTCTGCCCCCCCCCCCAAAAAAAATAATCATAATAATAAAGATAAAACAAATCACAGAGTCCGCGAAGGAAATGTTCACATGAGATGACACAACAGATGAGATTCCAGAAAAGGTCTGATGGCTGGCAGGAGGGCACAACACTATGAATCCCACTTCTTGTGCTCCATGCCATCAGGTGGTTTGATCTCCGTCTTCTTTGATCCAATGTCCTTCCAGTTGGTGCTCAAGACTGTACCAGCTGACTCCATCTGTTGAATGGGTGAAGAAAATGGCACAGATGAGAGACCACATCATTAATGCAAGAGAACAGTTAACCCAAATCCCAATCTCCATCGGAACTATACCACCCCTTTAAAATGGTTCAATACAACTCTGCCAGCAAGTGTGCTAGGTTTTTCCTACTCACCCATAGGTACTTACAAATGACTTGTTCATTGCCTTCTTGGTCTCCTCATCTCCGCTGGCGTAGATCTTCTGGAAGAGGCTGTTCAGGGCTTGCTCTCCTTTGTTCTCCTCCTCCTCTTGCTTCTCAAAGTCGTGGGCGATCTTGTCCCAGTTCCGCGTCACATGACTCGAGGTTGGGTACTTGTGAATGGTGTCTTCGGATTCTGTTGCTGAGTCTGAGTTTAGCAGATATCAAATGTGATGGTCAAGCTTTGTCATTTGCTTTTAAATGTTTCGGACATTGAACAATATCCTTCCCGCAGCAATTCACAGATACTCATTTGGCTGGACAAAAACTACACATTAAAGAGCATATAAAACAAATCAACTACTGTATACGGCATATATTTCGTGACTCTAAATATTGGCGAATCGGGAATTCCTGACGATTTTGCAAGTGGTTAAATTCACGATCATGGAGCCCTGTACTGAACGGAGAAGTGTACACGCCTACGTCACATTCACATTGGGATCAGAGTCAATATTTTCATGTGTCTTTAATTCAGCGAATGACACCTGACTCGCGAAATTTGTGAAGATAAAAACCTAGCGAAATATTTGGCATATACAGTATATAGACACACCTGAATAAAATGAAATGTGTTGCTAAAATGCATAACATGCTTCAGCTTGCAACTGACTGTGAAAATAGCTGCAACAACAAAAGGACAGAAAAAACAATGGTACACTGAAAAATATGTAAATGAGAGATATTAGAACCATCATCTGTAGTAATGTGTGGTATCATATAAGACACCACAAGCAAATGATTTTGAAAAAGCATGTCTGCACAAGGACAGGCACACCCACATATACCCCCCTTCCCCCCCCCCCCCCCCCCTGAAAACAAGTCCCAGGAATACTCTGGTAGGTGTCTATGGTGAATGCGTGCTATGGCAAAATCAGTCCATCCTCAACGGGGTAAAACAAACTGGGAGAGAAAGTGCAGAGACAGCCAACTGATGTTTGGAGAGCATGCTCTTACCTGGTAATTTTGCAACTTTGGGAACAGGGTCTTCCCCTTCCAGTTTGTTCCACCAGAGGCCTTCTTCCTTCTGGAGTTTGATTTCAATCTGATATAGAAGAGAACGCATGAAATGATGATCTCTTTGATCATCTGAAGCTTTATGCAGATAACCTCACATAAATAGCATACGAAATTCAGGCAAAGGTAACTCATTTCTGTTCATGATAAATGCAGGTGTAATTTGAAACTACAGACCCATTCATAAGAAATTCATAAGAATAAGAATATGAATATAATCATATCAAATGAAATAAACAAATCTGAACAATGTGAAAAAATGGTATAAAGGTACCCGGCCAGATGAGTACATGTTTCCCACTGACTTTAAGAATGCCACTGCAGCTTAATAATAATTATCCAATTTTAGTACTGAGAAAAAAAATGTAACAGAGGTATGCAAACAGAAATATTTCAAAATCAAAATATTACACTTATTAAATCCGGCAGTCTACTCTCCACACAACATCTCACATACAACAAAATTGGGAAAGTATTAATTTCAATATCAAATTGAAAAAAACAAAAAAAAAAACAAATGATAATTTGATCTTAATCCACTTACCCCTCTGCTAAGTAACACAATGTCTGTCAAAGATGCTTACTATGAGACATACCCTAAGACAGGGGAAAAAAATATGTAATTTGACCCCCCCAAAAAAAAATAAAAATAAAATAAAATAAAAATAAAATCTTCTTTTGGTGTGTTTCCTTCTTTTCTTTCTGTTGGAAAGTAAACTAACAGGACCATTAACTACTTCAATTAAAAGAAAAATGAGAGCAGATCATGGGTACCTTGCTGCCAAGAACTTTTGTGCTGCTCTTTTCTGGAATGATCGGATGGGCTAGATCCAGTTCCAGACTGTAGTCACTGCCTGATGGCAATTTAACAGTAGCGCTCAGCTGAAAAGAAAAAAAAAGAAAAAAAGTTTTTTAAAAAAGTTAGGACCAAGAACCTTATATGGCTTTCAACTTGTTACTTGTTACTTGTTGCAGTAATCCCAATCGCAGCTCCAAGGAAGCTATAGACCGATTCTGTGACGCGCTATGTGTATTTTTGGCATGGGCAGCGCCATTACTGCAGTGTCTTAGCTGACCCCCCCTCCCCTCTCCCCCACCCCCTTCCGCGCGCGGAATGAAAAACTGATGCATGGTCGTTTTAGCCAACAGGCGTCTCGTACTGAGTGCACGAACGCTTGCTTAGTGCGTGAACCTTTGTTACAAGAGGAGGGGGGGTCGGCTAAGACACCTCAAAATGAGCTCATGGCTGCGCCCAGTGCCACAAATTGTTTGCTGCCCTCAACGAACCCGAATCAGTCTATACTGGGATGCTCAACCTCTGGAGACCACAGACATACTGATGAACACTTCAAAGTAGAATAGAATAATTCAGAAAGCAGAAAAAAGGGAGAAACTAAAGCAAACATATCGTTTTAATAAAAATAATAAAGCAATGGGGCAATGGTACATACAAAGGATGCTATTCATGACATTTCATAAAATCAAACTTTTTTTTTTTTCTAAAAGCATCTAGATTCTTCTCTTGGATGAGGACAATCACACCAAAGCAAGCAAAAGTGTAATATTGTTTGTGCTATATATTTAGCTAGTCTAATTTTACACAAATCTGGACTTCCTGACAATTTCATGAATATTTAAATTTGCGCTCACGGAGAATAATAAATACGTAAATGTATGTGTGCATGTTGCATTCATGTCAGAATCTGAGACATATTTTGGTGTTTTATTGATTAAAATCAATGAATAACATATTTTCTTGTTCGGAGCGATGTCACAGACAAATTTCATCATAAAACAATGGAAAACATTAAGTCGAAAAAACAAAGAAATACATAAGAAATTCAAAAAAACAATAAAATACTTAAGAATTTTTTCTGATATCACAATTTTTTTTTATTACATTTGCTAAGGACACTAAAAAGAATATTTACACAAAAAATGTGCCTGTTTTGAGCTTTATTTTGTGATTTATACCAAATAGTCTGATTTTATGCATCATCATGCATAAATTAGCATAATTTAGCATAAATGATGATTTTTTGAAAAATTAACTTCATGGTATATTAGATTACATCATTGGCAATGTGTGTGCCAATTTTCGTCGCGATCGCGCGGTCGACGGCCGAGATCTGGAGAGGGGGCCTGGGAGGCCCCCCCGGCTCTATCAACTACCTAAATAGCCCGGCCTAGTTAGGGTTAAGGATATCATACGGAAGATGTATCATTATAAATAATCATTCAGATTCGGAGCAACAGTCTGTGTTCAATAACTTTTCATCAGCGATTTCATCAGAAACAGAGAAAAGATACCAGCGAGAAATAGAGAGGACTGTTAAACTTACTGTTTTGCTTGTCAAGTCAACATGGACATCATCGGGTTTTGCTCTCTTGATGAGGATGCAAAGTGTAACACTGGAGTCTGCTTGGTACCAGTCATGTCTGCAATGCGAGGGAACAACAGCCTGGTTTCATAAATACCAGTACACTTGTTTGTGAAAATCTGCAACTTCTGTATTTCATTAAAGGATTATGCTCATTTGATTTTTGTTGTTGTTGAAAGTTAAGTAAACTTGAAAGCAAAGTCATGTTAGCCATTCCCTGAAGCAACTAAACAATTCCACTAACTATACAGTTTCATAATGAATTGATCATCTGTAATTTATATACATGTTACCCAAGAACATTCTGAAATAATCAACAAATCTCAATGAAACAGGTGGCAAACAGGTAGTTCATATCGGTATTACATTAGTGTTCAGGGCATATTATTGGGAGCTTAGTACACTGACAAATGTTGCAATTACCCTGTTGGATACCAGTTCTTAGTATTCCCAGGCTGGGGTAAATGGGAAGTATGTGTTAAAGAAAATCAATCCATCTTGAACGGGTTAATGTCATGATGTCTTTAACCAAGATCATCAGCTCTTAGTGTGCCCATGCACTTCATTGTACCTTGCCAAGCTACATGTATTTTTACTTTTTCATCAGCAGTAACCCAGAAATATGACCAAGTCCGAGAAAGCACATATCTGTAGTTTATGCTGCATTTATTATTCGAAATTTGTATCCCCTATGTAATATTGAACCCAATGTATTACTTATTTTTAATATTTGATAAATAATTGGCAAAATTCTGTATTTTTAAAACACATTTTTTTTTGTACATTTGATGGTTTCAACCAATCCATCTACCTCTCTCCAACATAGGATATGCAATACCTGTACTTTCTTGGGGCTGAAATTGTTGTCTTTGTGGAGTCTTGTTCTGCTGCTTGCTGCTGGTTCCCTTCATCCACTGGAATAGTTTCTCCAGTACCACTAGTTGATGCCATCACTAAGTACACGATGCTGGCACAGTAGCACTAGTACTAGTAGTAGCTGAGAACAATACACATTTCACATGTGAAATGAATGCTAATTGAATGTCAATAAATTTGTAACTTCATAAGGCCAAATGAGAGTTTGCATCACATCTTTATTGACCATGGAAAGCCAAACATAACCAAAGATCTTTGAAAGCATGGATCATTTGTTTTTGATGTGACCCTGTTGCTGAAGCTCGGCAAAACTTGGAGGAGAAAGTTGCAATTTCTATCTGTAAATCTTAAATTCATTTTATTTTGGGAATTTGTGATCACATTTCCGAATACTGCGCCGGTACTTGCAAACTTTATTTGTAATGTCTCCCTCACCATGCATTGCTCACCTTTCACTTTGCAATAGGAAAAAGTCAAATTGAAAAATGAAAACTATTTTGCTGACCGAGCTGTAAACGGTTAGTGTAGCTAGTCGTCTGTATCTGTAGCTTTTAGAGGGTCTGTAATGAAGTTCACACAAGATCTGGACAAGCATGAAGAAGGGCCAACTTAGACCAGGGTCTCTGCATAATACATGTATGTAAATTACTCTGGAGTCTTAGATTCTCTACAGCTAGGCACCTATATAGGTCTAGTATTAGTAAATTACACTGTATGTAGACATGCAGTAGGCTAGACGCGTAGACGTAGCGTAACAGTTAGTCATCATCACGTCTACTCTACCTTTATTAATCTTGCATACCGAAAAATGCATATATGGGACTAAGAGACAGTTCTGCGTTCCGATTTGTTTGCGATAAAGAGCTAGATTTGAAACAAACAAGGTCAAAAGCATTGCCACGAGCACTATTAAAATATTTCAACGCCAAGCAGACTCGTACTACATGAATGAATAGAGGATTAACACGTTTCTGTGAATAACAGACTAACTTACATTTTTGCAATTTACGCTGTAGCCACACAGACTTCACACTTGCACTTGACGCGACGGGGATCGATCCCCACTTGGTTTGACGCGCGTACTTTTCGGTGTCTATCTAGTCTAGAAAGTTCCCCAATTCTCATACTAGTACTCAGTATGCCAATGCATTGATTTACTAGTACATTCGTATGTACCCATGGGGGGGGGGGGGGGGGGGGGTGTGTTTTCTACTTGACGTCTCAATACAAGAAGAAGAAGAAGAAGAAGAAAGAAAAAAAAAAGAGGTGGAGGACGAAGAGGAGGAGGAGGAGCGCCAAGAGGAGGAGGAGGAGGAGGAGGAAGAGATGATTTAGAAGAAGAAGAAGAAGAAGAAGAAGAAGAAGAAGAAGAAGAAGCCATGCAAGAAGAAGAAGATAGAGAAGGAGGAGAAAAAGAAAAGAAGAGTTAATAGGTCCTAAGGCCTAACAATAGCAACATGTAGGCCTATATATACACACACACATCATGCTTTGACATCTATAGACAAATCAAACAGAAAAAAATTATGAAGTGCACTGTAACATTTTTTTATAGTGTGTGTGTGTGTGGGGGGGGTGGGGGTGGGGGTGGCGGGGGTTCAGTGGTCAATCTACCACGCCCTCCTCCCCCCCCCCCCCCCCCCCGCCTTACGGCCCCTCTCTTTGATGGGAGGGTTCTCGGGACGGACCGTTAATTGAACTGCATGCTCTCATAGATCAGGGGCGGAGGTCTCCCGCAAGCTATAATTCAACATCAGGCCCAATTTGGTAAGTGAGAGAATCACGCAACAATTGTAGAATTTGGATGTTTTCCTGCTTGATGTTAATAATACCTTCTTTGTTATCCTTCTATGTAATATCTGCCACCACTCCATTCATTGCCGTTCATTTTGTCATTGCCCGTTAGGTTAAATTATTCGCCTTCATATCACACATCAGTGAAGACGCACAAAAGGTGATCAACAGTTTTTTCTTATTTTTTCTAATTTTTTTTTACTGAAAATTTCCCGAAGATTTCACCAAAAGTGTGCACCAGATCTTTGAATTTCAATTCTCAAAAACACTTTCTAATAATCTTCGAATAATTTAAGCTGGAGATGAGAAAGTCAAGCAATAATTTTAATACGGAATTCGGGAGTGGGAGTTTTTTTTTTTCAATCTTGATGAATAACCAATGTCTTGTCTTACATTTTCTATTCAAGAATTTGCCAATCCACATAAAGTGTGCACCAATCTATAGTTGAATGTCAATTCTGAAAATGCCTATAGCTCCCTCTATAGCGTCAGGAGGAATACAATGTCTCCAATACCGATGTCCTCCTACCTAGTAGACTTGCTAAGGGGATAAACGCTGCACTTTTTAGTACAAATGTCCTACTTGGCACAAATGTTCCCCAGGGCAACTGAAAAATTTTCATCTAAAGAGACACTCTGTATCTATGCAAATAAGCCTTAATTTGCATAATATATGCAGAATACATATTAAAATTATTTTAAAAATATATGTGCGTCCAGCAGAAATACCTATTTTGTTAGAAGTATTCTATAGAGTAAGTGGACACAATTCCTGCAAAAATTTATTTCATACCTATGTAAATAAACATAAAATTTGCATGATTACGGAAGTTATTGTGCAAAAATCTGCATTTTTGAGAGAATTTCTAAACTATTAAGCACTGGATCTTGTAGTACAAAGTTTGAACCTAGGATGGATGTTCCTTGGGGCAAAAGTAAATGATTCATCTGAAGAGACAAGCTGTCTCTATGCAAACAACCTGTTATTTGCATAATATGCATATCAATACCTATACATCTACAGTTAATCAGAACAAACATAAAGCCTTAATGTGACAATGTCTTAAATCGCTTTGAATTTAATATCCAAAAAGTTAATAGAATAAGACAATATTCTCACAACAACACTTTTCAGTTGCTTAAATTGTTTCCATATTATTTAATTAACTTAGGCATTTTATGCATAAATTATGTAAATAAGTACACCAGACGTGAAATTTTGAAACATATTGATCTTTGAAACAATTTTTGGTATCAATTTTCCCTCATTGCATAAATGCTTTGCAGGGTGGGAAAAATAGCAATCGATAGTGACACTCTTTAAGTATGATTATTCAAAGTAACATTAGGGCCTACTATTATGAACAGATGCCAATCGGAACAATATTGCTTACAAACGGACTGTTTTTCCCTTGCAAACAGTACACAACTGAGGTCATCGTTAGAAAATCATCACAAAAAACACTACCATAGTGAAAGTGTGAATTCTGATTTTCAATGTATTTTGTAGGCAACCAAGCTAATAAGAGGCTTTTTACATCAAACTGATTATAAACTTGTGCAAATTATGTGGATGCAAGGGTATCTGCACACATTAAGAACTTACAAGCTTGAGTTAGAAACAAAGTCTGTTTCTGAAAAATAAAAATGTTAACCCAGTATACTATGAGCTACTATGGCATGGAAACTATGCTAGGAAATTTATACACAATAACATTTTGATGCAAGGTCCCTAGTTGTGATTGTTTTCCCTTGGGATAATGTAACTCCCTGGCGGTTCAAAGAATGTTATATTCCACCACATATCAGCTAATACCGGTATAGATGATCATGACCTACATGATCTTGAAGTTTTTTTCAAAAATTATGTTAACTGGTTTAGTGTAAAGATGTCAGAGGTTAATTAAAAGAAATACACAGGTAAAAATGTAAAAGGTAAGAATGTCAGAGATTATACATGTGTGCATCAAAAATAACTTCCATGCGACCCATACATGAAATGTAACGATGGTGATGACTACACCATGTCACTGAATTCCATGTCCTTTCCTACTTATCAAGAGGAAACAAAAACACTTTAGAGGGGAGGGTTTAACATCTTTTCGATAATCAACAAAGGTATCACTGTCAGGTAGAACATGCATAAATATGTTCTAAGTTTCATGATACCTTGATTCACATTCAAGATATGAAATAAAAAGTGAAATATAGCACTTTCATCAGAACTTTGTCATTTTGAGAGGAAATTTCCCAGAGAATATCCATTAGGTAATACATGTATATACAGGTATTAAATTTCAAGAAAAATCCTACAAGCATTGCAAAAACATGAGGGAAATAGTGAAATTTTGAAGGCCCAATTGACCTTGATCCTTGACCACTGACCTTTGACAAATGACCCCTAAATTCCCTAGAAAATCCCTGCCAGTACCAAGTTCCATGAAGACACCTTGAACCATTTGCGAGATACAGAGAAAAAAAAAGGTGAAATTTTAACATTTTCACCTGAACTTTGACCTTTGACCTCTTCACCTGAAACTCTCTGGAGAATCTTATTTTGGTAGTACATTGTATGCAGTCACTAAGTTTGAAGAAAGTACCCTCAGACACTGCATAGATATGGGGACAATAATGAAATTTTAGCATTGACCTTGAACTTTTTGAATTTTGACCTCTTGCCGATTTTACTTAAAAACTGCTAAATCACTTGCCCCATCATACGTCATCTTTGGACCAGGTTTGGTGAAATTTGCATTATCCAGTCTTGAGTTATCGCGTGAACTGATACAATTTCTTAAGTCGACCTTGACCATTGACTTCTGGTACATTCGGGTATTAATATGTACAATATGCTAATTAGATGGTATTTGCATAGACAAATAGTGTTTTGATATTACAAACCATTTCCTTTTGACTAAAGGAAATGCATACTACTTCCGTAGTTTTCATTATGAAATGCAGTTCTTAGACTGTAAAAAAAACTTTAAAAATAATGTTTTTACTTTACTTTCTTTAGTAATTATGTAAATTTAGCTGGTAATGATGGTTCGATCATTCACATTCTTTTCTCATTTTGTTACATAAAGTGTTTCTACAGGGTTATATCTATCTAGGATGAGATTTAAGGGGAGTTTCATTAAGGCTTCATTAATGCTTTTTATTTGTTCTGATTATCTATAGATGTGCATATTTGATATGCATATTATGCAAATAACAGGTTGTTTGCATACAGTTTGTCTCTTCAGATGAATCATTTACTTTTGACCCAAGGAACATCCATCCCAGGTTCAAACTTTATACTACAAGATCCAGTGCTTAATAGTTAAGAAATCCTTTCAAAAATGCAGATTTTTGCACAATAACTTCCGTAATTATGCAAATTTTATGTTTATTTACATAGGTATGAAATCAGTTTTTGCAGGAATTGTTTCCACATACTCTATAGAATACTTCTACCAAATTAGGTATTTCCGCTGGATGCACAAATATTTTGAAATAATTTTTATATGAATTTTTGCATAGATTATGCAAATTAAGGCTTATTTGCATAGATACAGATTGTCTCTTTAGATGAAAAAATTCCAATTGTACAGAGGAACATGTGTGCCAAATAGGACATTTGTACTATAAAATGCAGCGATCACCCCTTTTTTCGCCCTTAGCAAGCCTACTAACCAGCCAGGAGCGTCGATTCGTTTTCTGAGGATGGGGTGCAAAACTTTGTTTGGTATCTGTGCAAGGGAGCAGAGCGGAGTGACCGAGTGGGGGAGGGTGTGGAAGAAGGTACCCCAACACCTCCCATACAAAGTATATCTCTATAGTATATACACTAGACATGAAATATATGGAAAATTGTCAATCAAAGAAGTATAGGACCTAAAATTAATCTATATGGACAGGAACGTGGTGGGGGGGGGGGGGGGGGGGTAAATTGAAATATGATATCCCCTCCTTACCTGTATGAGGGAACTTTTGAATTTGTTGGTAATTGAAGTGACAGATTTAGCAGGGGCCGCAGAACCGGGGGTGGGGGGGGGGGGGGGAGGGGGGGCTGTAGCCCCCCCCCCCCCCCCCCCCCCCCCCACACACACACACACTTTTGGTTCATGAAAGAAAAGGGGGAAAATTCAGGAAATAAATCACAACTCCCATGAATTTGAATTTCCAAAGATTCCGCCCTTACATAAAGTTCCTGTCTAAGCACAAGCGTAGCAAAAGGGGGGGGGGAGGGAAGGGGCGATGGGGGCGGTCGCCCCCTAAGATTCTGAATAATTTTGAGTGCACAAGACTTATCACTTACATTCCGAAAAATCAATAGTTCCCTCATGTACAAGGGGAGTATCCCCTTTTAATCAACCCTTTCCTCTCTCAGTTCCCAAATCACTTTTTTTTAAATTATTTTCCCAAATATTCCATCAACTATGCGTATACGAGATATCTCAACTTCAACTTTAAAAAGGCAAAAGCTCCCTCGTACGGGAAGGGTGGGGATAGCACTCTCCCAAGCTTTCTCCCTGTTTGCCCCCCCCCCCCCCCCCCGAATACAAGTAGACTATGGCTACACTTTGAGTTTTCAAAATAATATATGCCACAAAATGTGTGCACCAAAACGTTTAACTGCAATCAGAAAATACAGAATCTCCCTCATGTAGGAGGGAGAATAGGGCTTATCCCCTCCCATCATTCTGCTATGTCTCCTTCTACAGACTTGCACTTCTCTGATTGACAAATTTCCAGATATTCCAACAGAAGTCTGCGCCAGATTGTTAAATTTCAGTTCTAAAAATAAAAAAAAAAAGCTCCCTCGAATACGGGAGGGGTATCTTGCCACCCTCCCATTGATTAGTCCCCTCTACAGACTTAGTACACTTTGGGGAATGACAATTTCCGAATTTCCCACAAAAGTGTGCTTCAGATCACTTTATTTCAATTTTAAAAATGCAAAAGCTCTGTCGAACTGGAGGGGGCATCCCCCTATCAAACCCTCCCCACCAACATTTACTCATTTAGCCATTCATTTATTAATTCATTCATGACCATGCACTCATTCATTCTTCCTTTCACTCCCATTCATTCATTCAATCAGTATATATATATATATATATATATATATATATATATATATATATATATATATGAAGAGTTTGTTTGCAAAAACCGATAAGTCCATATTTGCCCAATGGAGATATTTGCGTTTAAAGGTCAAGAAAAATAAAGAGAATAATAAGAAAATCTGTGCTTCTTTTGACCATAACTTCAAAAATATATCTTTATATGTAGTGACCAATATATCATCTAAAAGGTATTATTTTGTACTTTATGACAGAGAACATAACTCAAAATCTTTAAAAATGGACTTATCGGTTTTTGCAAACAAACTCTTCATATATATATATATATATATATATATATATATATATATATAATGAGAAGAAACAGATGAAATTTCAGATGAATTAGTAGAGGTCCAGGGTAAAACAAAATAAAAAACAAAATAACAGTAACCAACCAACCAAATAAAAAGCATCATCTTATCCATCAGCTTTACATTGTGGCCTTGAATTGAATGTAAGTGCCTTATCTGAACGAATCATGAAGTACTATCAAGCTTTTTGTGACTAATGTTTCACTTCACCATCGTCAACTGCTACATTATTTTGTAAACATGTTTGCATTCTGACTGAGAGTAAATGTGTGTGCATATGGAAAGAGGAAAGACTTAGATCAATCTTATCACTCTGCACGTCATCATGACCACACTGTAAACAGCACACGACCCTTAAGCGACAACTAATACTTGCTTTTCTGTCCTTATTTACAGCTATGTGTATTTATTTTCAATGTTTCATATACATACATGTTCATGATCCATGACAATGGGATACTACAACACCTAGATTACTCAACTCTCGTACGTTTTTGGGGGACATTTGGTATCATATCAGCAAAGATAAACAACATTCTTGAAATATGCAAAAAAAACATCAACAATAGCACCATATAAAACGAAACAAAGCAGCAAACATAATAAAACAAAATAAATCTTACAGAAAACAGCCATATCAGAGCCAAGATAAAAATACTGTATTTTGCTATAAGTACAAGTATAGAAATCTGCAGGATTTATTTTCTTTATAAACATAGGCTAGAAGTTGGTTCTGGTGGCAAGAGGGGTTTCATACTTTGCTTGGGTATAATAATATTGCACAAAGTCATCTTTCATGACACTATATCATGTCCCATTGCTTCATATTTCCTCTTGGTTCTTGCGACACCTGTGATATTTGATATCTCCTCAACTAAAAATAGTATCCAAGTGCGTATCTCTCTCGGAAACATATCCTCTTTATAATTAGGAGCATACATATCATATATGACAGCAGTAAAGCAATCGGCCATTGAATATAAAAACCACATCCTGATGATGCTATGATAATCCTTGGAAATATGTTTATCAGCATAACATTGTTAATAATTGACAAGCTTGTCACCAGCAGCACTTGACAGGCAAGAAAGAAAGAGAAAAAAAAACAAACATTTGGCTCATACTGCACACATGAAGCTATATAGATCTATTCTTTCAGAGTGAACCGAGTGGCGCAGTGGTGAAATGCACTGTATGTATGTGCACTAGACAGATCTTGCAAGAGAATAAATGACACATTTTTGAGAAAGTAACTCAGAAATTGCACATCATCATCTATCCATGATACACAGTGGATTTTCATGCATACACAATAATTCCGCACAGTAGATTCGTAATTATGTAATTATTTTTCTATAACAAATGGACTTCCACCTTCTACCATATCATCTCTTTTGAGATATCATGCAGTACTAGTAACTTATGCATTCATCATCAGTGGGAATAAAAGGTTTCAGCTAGATATCTTGCATACAGCTTTCAGGAGGCATTCTTCTTCTTGTTTTTTTTTCCAGCATACAATAATTGACTACATACTACACTATGTGAACTCATGTACTGGTGATCGATTGTTAAAATATATAATACCCAAATTCATAACCATTTTTTTTTTTCTGAGAGTGTAGACATTACACAAGGGTGACCTAATTGAAGGAGCAAAGGGACTGAGTGAGGGCACAGAGAACTCCAGCTGGGGAAGGGACTGGGGTATGGATGTTCCCTCTCCTGGCAGGGTACAGATTACATTGTGACATTTTCCCATTCAAACATCAAATTGCAGCTTTAATAGATACAATTTTGAAAACAAAATGGTTTCACCGATAGCAGTGAACATGATTAAAATAAACTCATCTTTTTTCTTTTCTTTTTTGATTACCTCCAGTGTCAAATATGTGCCATGAACATGAACAAAGACATAGCAATAGAAGCTGTGATCAAACCAAAATAAAATCAGAAATTGATATGTCACACCTACTTTGCATTACTTGACTTGTTTCAATCTCCACCAGACTGACCTTCCTCCTGCTTAGTTTTATAGAGTCATGTCTATTTTAGCACTCACAGCACTTTCTTCACTACTCCCCACCAACAGACCTGAAACCTTAATTGAAATGCCAAAAGGCCCATTCACAGAATCCTGAAAATATATACATGTACATATTTTTTTTAACTGCAATGGGACAAGAGATAATTCTTGTGTGTGGACCAATCCGCATCGTGACAAAACAAAACAAAATCTTGTTTAATTTGATCTACTTTTGAAACCCTAGCAATAATAATGCCCATGCAATGTGCAGAGAAAGGCACTAAAAAACAACAAATAAATAAGTCATTAAATCTCACAATGCAACTCGCCACACTAGGTCCAGGGCTGGGTGTGCCCAGGGTTAAAGGGAAGGTAAACCCAAAGAGCAATGTGGATTGAGTGAAAGCAACAACATTAGCAAAACACATCAGTGAAAGTTTGAGGAAAATCGGACAATCGATGCAAAAGTTATGAATTTTTAAAGTTTTGGTGTTTGAACCGCTGGATGAGGAGACTACTAGAGGTTATGACGTATGAGTGGACAGCAATATAAAGAAGATATAAAGGAAAATCAACAACAATTCACTTTTCTAGCATTATGAAAGGGCACTTGCCTAACCGCTTTCAGAAAGCAGGGGGAATAATTGCTACCCTTAACATATGTCAGCATCAAGTTGATGGAATTTGTGGTTTTCATGAAAAATGAATTTTTGTGAAAATTTCTTTATATAGCCTTTATATTGTTGTCCTCTCATACGTCATAACCTCTAGTAGTCTCCTCATCCAGCGGTTCCAACAACAAAACTTAAAACATTCATAACTTTTGCATCGATTGTCCGATTTTCTTCAAACTTTCACTGATGTGTTCTACTAATGTTGGTGCTTTCATTCAATCCACATTGCTCTTTGGGTTTACCTTCCCTTTAAGCTAGCTGTCATTGTTTAGGAATGGTCAGTCCAGAGAATTCAAGGGCTCTGCTTGCAGCTGGGTGAATTTTCTTTTTTGGCATTGTGTGAACAGAGCAAATAAAACCAATCTTTGCATCACAATCCAAAAACTCAAACTTTTGTGTGTGAATGGGCCTCTAGAGTGATTTTTTGGCTGTGAAGACAAAGTCCGTTTTTCACACACCTGTTGGAGCTCAATGCTTGTCTTTCCTTTCTCTCTCTCTCTCTCTTTGTTTATGTGTACAATAATTCACTTCATGTACAACGAAAATGCAGCATCTAATACCAAACTCTATGATTTGGTATGTAAGCATCATATCTATGGTGATTCTCTCGGCATATTATGATATTGAATTGAAATAAATAACTCAAGAGTTTTTTGAAAATATTTAAATCTTACAAGACAGCTGGACATACAATTTGCACAACTAACAATTCTCGACTATTTTGGTGAATACATTCAGGCATTCAATAAGTTAAGACAATGAAAATATGAATACATTAATCTGGTTGACACTACACAGGTTAAATAATGACAGAATGTAGCACACATAAAGATTTTTTTTTTCCATAGAGTACATCAAAGAAATAGCTAATTCAATAAGTGAAAAACAACTTGCATAGACAAATTGAATGAACATGCCTATTAACGAATTTTTCCTCTTTGGTGAACAAGACCACGTGGCATCATTAAATTTTAAACCATTTGAAAACTTGAACACTTCAAAGCGTGCAATTTGAGGGCAGCACACTACCTGCTTGAATCAAAGAATATGATATTCAATCACATTCTGCTCTTTTTTTCTTTTGATTGAAATAAATGGACATCGCTTACAGAAATCATAATGACCAAAATATATGGCTGATGTCATGGCCACAACATACTACAATTGTATGTTTATTGATTTTTTATATGAGATTTCACTTTGCACTCTTCTAACTCTTCTCTTCATTCAAGTATATATTTGCACGCGTACTAGTGTACACACTTCAAAAGATTCATCCTAAATGGTTAGATGAGGATTCATTACTACAGCACCTACGGGATAATAGGCAGGATAACAAACGGAAAGGTGTTAATTCTGCCAATGCCAATGGGTACTCACTCGCCCAACTCTACTCGTCTATCTACAAATGCCTTCTCCAACAAACTCTACCAGAACTGAGTTACACCCTCTGCCACTCTCCCCCTACAGAAGTCTATTCTACAAACAACTGCCAACGCTGAGCCCATGTGTACAGATCGGGCACTGGCCCCGTCTCAAATTGAACGCCAGCACTCCGCACTTCTGAAACCAGGATATTGCATAGTTTATAAATCATGACCAGAGCCACATTAGCACAGCTTGCATCACATGATTCCACACTCAGGACTATTTACTCTAGAAAGCCATTAATCTATACATAGACCTCCCAAATGGGGAAACAAAAACTAAACATCTCCTGAAAAAAAAAATATACAAGTTTTGTGCAAGTACTTTGTCCTTCTCCCTCACTGATGGGTTATTCTTGACAGTCTAGTCCATCAATTCTCAATGTTTCCATCTTCCATTTGCCTAGCCTTTGAGAACTATCACAGCTGCTTGCCTACTCACCTCACCTTTCTTTTTTTTTTTCTTTTTTTTTAAATCTATTCATTCATTTATCATTATTATTACACTTTTTTTTTTGCTTAAAAGTGGAATGGATCTTGCTTCTAGCCCATTTCCCCCCCCCCCAAAAAAAAAAAAAAAAAATCAAGTACAATGGTACCTAGCACCACAGTACCTTGCTAGACACCATACAGTACAGAAATGGGCTTTAAAAAAAAAACTATAAAAAAACCCACTGTGGTATTTATTCTCTCCCTTTTGTTTGTCTTTTTGTTCATCTTTTCTTAGTGGTTGCCTCCTTGGCATGGTTCACTGTTTGTCATCACTTGAAGCAAACCATTGAAAAGGTTTGTAAAAGAATGTGAGAAACTTCAGTGAAATCTGCCTAGCAGCTTGAGAAATCAAAGTACTGTAAACCTGAAAAGTTTTGTGCAATGATTTCTATATATTTCCCTCCTAACGATCAATACCAACTTGGTTGAATCATGTGAGATGTATCATCCACCAGTGAAAATCCTGCTGTGAGAAAAAAACAAAAAAACAAATCAGACAAGAAAAAAAAAAACACAACAATGAGATAAAACAAACACACAATCCTCTTCATGGCCATTCTACACCAATAGCAATGTGTGAAAACTTTCCAAATGCAAAATGCAAATGGTACATAATACCTTTATATCTTCTTCACACTCTGCCTATGCAATGGGCAACATTTCAGTCACTGTGATGTAAGTCAGCCTACAAACACTGCCTTGTAGTGAATCAAATATTGCCAAATACCTATTGTTAATGATCACAAATATTACACTTAATCTAAATGAATACATCTTTCTATATTTCCAGACTTCCATGATGAACTTTACAAAAAGTATTATAATTGTATTCATACAAGAATATTCATATCAAGCACATACACATATTTAAATAGGGCAAGAAGCAAAAGAAAAAAGAAGAAGAGTTGAATACTGAATTAGATCTTGCACTTTTCCTCTCACATAACTACAGCTGGCAAGATGATATTCAGCACAATAGTGAGTTGGAGTTGGATCTGCTACAACAGTAGATGCTTAAATAACAGAAGTTCATATTGTTCTGTAGAATGATAGATCACATTTACTTGTTTCATACTTTTGAAGAACAAAAACTCCATAGATCCAAGTCAGATACATTGATATGTAACCTTTAAATAATCACAATACTTACATGCTGTCTACATACAATATACTCATAGAGAATTTTGTGTAATGTTCATTTTTTTGTTGCTGTATGCATAACTCAGACTCGTCATTGGAGACAAAAAAAAAAAAAATAACCTCTTTAGTTGGCAGGTCACACACAAATGTGTTGCACACAGCATATAATATTACATTATTAACCAAATTTTCAAGTAACCCTCAAAGACAGGTTAACATGATAGCTGAAATTATGTCACATAATATTCACTTCGTCAGTGAGGACAGGCTAGTGAAGATGTGTCGGCATGGCTTAAATCAGGTCCAGAAATATGTTCTGTTTGAAGCTATGCAAAGCATTTGAAGACATACCAGTATTACTATTCATCAACTGGTAACATGGTTTGGCCCTCCTTGGAATGGATTTTGAAAAAGAGATGGACGGGGATTTGACAATGGTTTCTGCACAGTCTACATTTATTGTATCAACTTCTAGATTGATATATAACTAATATGGCAGTTTAATACAACAGACACCTCTGGGAGGGTCAAAATTCATACTCAGCCTCTACCTGCATTGTCTATCCTCCGCATACTATACATAGACAAAATAATAGAGAAACAGAATACCAAAAAACGCTTGCTAATCATTGTATTACTGCCTTATCACTGAAGCAGCCATGGGCAAGAAAATCTGAAAACAATTGCACTTTGAAGTTCGTCCAGTATGAACGTTTTTACAAGGAGGTGTGGGCCAAACATTTTTATGACAAGAAGGCAGACAGTTATCTAGTTATGGTAATGAATAGTTGGATAAACATCTGGTAATGCCACACTGCACCTTTGTTACTTTTCGATTGCACTGAATACAAATTGATTTAAAACATCATCTCGATATCTTTGTGTCTAAAAATATGACTGTTCACATATTTCACAGCACCTACTAAAAATCAACTGCCTCACATGTGAACGCTCTCACTGCTAAAAAGAGTTTCCGCAACAAAGCTATCCATTGGTGAGAGATATTCTTCTTCTCTAGATCTTCTACCTGCTCATTCGATAAGCTCAAACTAGCTGTAAACATATTTTATCACCAGAATTCCATGCTAGGTATTCAATTCTGGTAAACGGAATAGATCTCAAACTGATAATCTGGAGATCAGAGACATCCTCCCCAATTTTCAACTCTGCAAGGTAGTCAATTCAGCGGATACAACATTAAAATAAGTGTTTTCATAGTCCCCAATAGGTCAAAAGGATGTTCACTCTATCAATGATGTCTCAAAAACTACAAAATCTTTTAAAAGAGAAAGAAGATGATGGCTAACATCAATACTGTTCTATGTAAAGCTCATTATACCCGCAACTCAACTCCTTCACAAATAGAGAGGAGGGTGCAAGAGGGATGATGCACTGACTGTTTTATGATCGACGGGCAAACTAACACTAATGAACTCACATCTTTAATCCTCCCTGTGCTTTCTTTCACTGACTTTTGCACAAGCTGGAGTGCATTCTCCTCCAATTGGCACAATATCAGGAAACTACCTGTCAATGCACAGAGATTACCTCATCCCCCTGATACCTACTGCAGGGCTGCACACTAACCCACTTTTCTACTGGTTTGACCTGTCTGTCGGACCAGTAGGCACCTAGTTTTCCATTTTTTACTGATCCATTCCTGAAAAAGTTACCTACTGGTTCGGCAGTGATTTTCACCAGTCTGGACTGTCAGACAAGTGCCAGCGTGAAACTTTGCCTACTGCGTCACCATGGCCTTCCCGTTGGACTGAGGCACATCGCTACATCCAAGTGGGCTTACTAATCTACAACTAAGTAAAGTTCACTGATTGGACGCATTATTAATTCTGGTGAAAAAAAGCTTGGCGATTAGATACCAGGGTAGCTGAGTGCCATCCAGGGACATAAAGGGTAAATCTTGGTTAAAGAACAATTTAGACTATGACAAGGCATGGATATTACGGAATGGCCTTGTAAAAGATATAAATCTAGTGGAGGCAATATCATTGTATGACTTTACTGATACCTGGTAAATTTCCACAACACTAAAAAGGATTGCACTGCCATTCCATTCCATCCCACATGGTGCAGAAAAATGTACTCTTTACTTTAAAGGCAAACATATTTCTCACTCTTTTTCTGAAAGTGTATAGAGGATTTTTCTGAAGGCGCATAGAGGACATACAAAAGATGGCCCTTTCACACTGTAAAGACATTGAAAAATGACACAACTTCACACACTTACGTCAAACCATGGATATTTTTTTCAGGTCAAAAGCTTCACCCTAATGAAAGCTGCATAATTTACCTTCTTTTTCAAATTGCTTGAGACTGCCTTGAAAAGGAAAACAGCATGCTTTATTCAGTGCAACATAGTGTTTTGATTGCTCCTTCCTGTGGGACATTGATAAGTAAATGATGTGCACTATCCCTACCTTTGTTTATAGGAAGGCTTGTGTGCAATGAGCATTTCTTTTGCATTCATAAATCTTCATACTATCAAAATGCATAGAAGCAGATAGGTACATCAGCACTATTTAATGCAATGTTGGAGAATACAAAGAAAGCTGTAGAATAAACTGATGGTGGGGCTAGTGTATGCATAACGCATAATATAGAAGCACATTTGTCAGTAGTCCATTTCACACCCCCAACAAGGGAACACGAGAAGAAGTGAGAAAAAACAAAAAGGATTAGGCATCATGATCAATGATATAATCACACAGGCTTTTTCACAAGCCAGCTGGATATCTTGAAAAAAGGGGAAAAAAAAGAAGAAGAAGACAAACAGCGAGTAGCGTGTAGCAGGGTCAACCTTTACAGCATGTTGAGACGGAACTGGTGTCTTTGATGACGTCTTCGTGCCCGTCGTGCTTGATCTCGCCGTTCCGCACATTATTTGTCAGTTCAACGGCAATATCCAGGAAGAGTCTGTCGACGTTGTCCGATTCTTTGGCAGATGTCTCTAGAAATCTCATCGTGTGCGACTCGGCGAAGCTCTGGCCGTCCTCCTCGTTCACCTCCCGGTCCTTGGCTAGGTCTATCTTATTGCCTGCAGAGGTAGCCGGAATATTGCAACAAAGAGTGAGGTGATCAAATTGCATTCTTATTGCATGCATAAGAACAAACACACACACTTAACACTAACATAGAATGGTGAAAGACAAAACTATGTTGCCGCAGCCACTTTCTAACATTACAGTAACCAAAGAGGTTACATATAACAGAACTAGAGTGGTGACTCGCAATAAGCCCTGCACAACTGCTCTGTGAGCTTGTAGAGAAAGATCTACCATTACTGAAAGGGGCACATGTCTGCAAAAGAGCCTGGATGTACCGTTCAATGCTATGCAGTTCTCGACTGTCGCGCACAAAATATTTCCAACTGATATTTTTCTAATTTTGTAAAGTGAAATAGTTCAGAACACTTTCAATTTGCATTAATCGTAACAGACAAAATTCAGGAAAAAATATCAGACTTGTGATGCACACCGGTAATCTATACTTATATGCCAAATTCTGGTTGCATTAACCCTAACTAGGCTGGGGGGGGGCCTCCGAGGCCCTCCCCTCGACGTTCCGCGCGATGTATCGCCATCGCAAAAAGCTATCGCCGCAATGTTTTATGATTTATTTCTTTCTTTGCGATGTCCGGGCGCGTGGTTCCGAAGTTACGTGTAAGTATAAGTACACGCATGTCACACCAAGAATTGCTCAAAAACGTGAATTTGTGTACAATTTCAATGCAAACTGTGCTAACAGGCAAATTTCATAAAAGCATGATTATTTTGGGGTTTTAGTGATTAAAATCAATTAATAACATATTTTCATGTTTGGAACAATGTCGCGGACAAATTTCATCTAAAAAAGATTGAAAACAAAAAGTCAAAAAACCAAAGAAATAGATAAGAAATTCAAAAAACAATAAAATACTTAAGAAATTTTTCTGATCGCACAATTTTTTTCTCTTACATTTGCTAAGGACACTAAAAAGAATATTCACAAAAAAAAAATGCCTGTTTTGAGCTTTATTTAGTGATTTATACCAAATAGTCTGATTTCATGCATCATTATGCATAATTGAGCATAAATGATAAGTTTTGGAAATATCAACCTGACCGTATTTTAGATTACTTTACAGACAATGTGTGTGCCAATTTTCATCGCGATCATGCGGTCGACGGCCGAGATCTGGAGGGGGGGCCTGGGAGCCCTAGACATCAATACTTCTTGTAGTTCACTGCAGTGACTTTTACCTCAACAGTTTTGTGGCAAACACAAAGAAGAGATTCTGCCGGTACTTACCTACGAGAACAGATATAACCTTGGGGCTAGCATACTGTTCCACTTCTCGTAACCAGCTGGGCAGCGCATTGAAGCTTTCTTTTGATGTTACGTCAAAGACCAGCACCAGGGCATCTGCACTGTGGTAATAACTTTGTGTGATGGAACGGAACCTCTCCTGTCCAGCTGTGTCCCATATTTGCAACTGTAAACCATTTTCATGACAGAACAGTACAATCAGATTATTTGATCACAAAATTTATGCCGAGACTGACGGAATATCTACCCCAAAGTGACTGATGAATGTGACTGACTGCTCTGAAATACACATGTGATTAGAACCTGAGACAAGAAAATTTTATCTTGTGAATCATCTCAAACATGCAGCGTATTTGTCAACTCAGAAAAGCTGCATAGATCATGTAACTGTAACACAGCAAGAACTACACCACTGTTTGTACAACCTTAAACAAGAATTTTCCACAATAATCTCTTTTGAGCATGTCAAAGAAAACAATTTCCATGATTCAACTTGAGCAGCATTACAAAAAACAAAATGAAAAATGGTATTTCCAAGAACTTTCCATTGTATAACTTGATGCACAAAACACACAAGAAGTGATATTTAACATCAACATTTACATGTACATTGAAGGGTCTAAGAAATAATGCATACATGTATTTTCTGATTCTCTGAGGTTGACATACGATGTTAAACATCAGGTAATAAAGATAACTGGATGTGAACTTGAAGCATCTTGAAGGCATTATGGAGCAGATTTAACTGGAATATCCGTAATTTAATGGGACAAAACCAGCATGAGTTTGTGGGGTTATTGTTTTGCGAGCATGCGTACATGTTTTTGTCAGTGTGAATAAATGAATGACACCAGAAACTTTGAAAGAACTTGCAATGACAGTAAAAGGTGGGTACAAAATTTGACAAAAATGTGAAAATATTTGGAATTCTGCAACCTTTCATACTACCTGTGTAGTTGGAGAAGGCTCTATATCATGGTCATTTAAAACCTTATCAACAAAAGGAAGAAGAGGAAGAAGAAAACAAAGGAGAAGAAGAAGAAGGAGGAGGAGGAGGAGGAGAAGAAGAAGAAGAAGAAGAAGAAGAAGAAGAAGAAGAAGAAGAAGAAGAAGAAGAAGAAGAAGAAGAAGAAGAAGAAGGAGGAGGAGGAGGGGGAGAAGAAGAAGAATAAAAAGAAGAAGACGAAAAAGAAAAAAGGGAGGTAGGGAGGGAGAGAAGAGAGAGGGGGAATTGGATAGATATCTCGCATGCATCAAGAGTGTAAAGCTAAATGTTGAGAAATTAGAAAATACAGAAGATGAAGAAGTTTCAAAAAAGCCGAGTTGCGACTGTTTCCATGGCACATCTTTCTGTTCAGCAAAGGTCTGTGTTTACAACACATAGACTGCCTGGACTGGACTCACCTTAACTTTTTCTCCTCCAATCTCTATTGTCTTAATCATGAAGTCTACTCCTATAGTTGCTCCTTGGCCAGGGGGAAATAATCCCTGAAAAGAAAGATAAAATCAGTTCAATGTACTATAAATATTGTGTTAACCCGTTGAGGACGTTTGATTTTGCTACAACACGCATTTCCAATAGACGCTTGCCCGAGTATACTCGGGACTCGTCCTCAACAGGTTACGGATGATTTTGTGCTTTAAACTTACAGAAAAAGGAGAAAAATACAAATGAAGATTATATTAGTAAATAATTAGCTCGCCATGCAGCACCTTGTTAACTATTTTGACTGGGTTTGAGTATGATACTTTACTGCGACTATTACAAGAGGATTCCAGTGAAAATATGTGGCACATGAAAACAAATAGTTAAAATTTGAGCAACATTGTACAACAAGTAAGACAGTTCAGTTGTAATTGTATGAATATGAGAGAAAATATATGTCATCATGGGTCTTGGCATTTTCGCCTATTAATGTGTAGCTGTACTTGCCATACAGCTGTGGCATCTCTTGACACAACGCATAGTAATTGACTGTTAAGAACATATTTAGACCAAAGGACATGAAATTTCCTCATGTTGATAGTTGAAAGAGCACCAAAGTAGAATTAATTTGGGTAGAGTCATAGAGAATTGTTAACCTCACTGCATTTTGAAATACAGTGTAGGTGCGAGAGATCATGCACAGAAAATTGAATGAGGAGATATACCGTATCATGTAGAGAAATAATGCCATAGTCATATGGCATGCTCACA
>NW_027273308.1:0-13435 GCF_040938485.1 Diadema antillarum
GGTGGACACTCAATAAGGTGGTCACTAATGCAGGTTTTGTCTTTTCGTGGTGTACATAAAGAACCCAAGATCAAATTTTCCCAGCATCACCAGTGCATTCACAGCTGCTGGCTTCAATTCTTGCATCCTCGATGAAAAATACGACGACATTTGTCAGCTACAAAAAAAAAAAAAGAATCAATCTTGACCAGTAGAATGCATCCGATCAGAAAAAAGTCCCTCTTTCCCCCCTCTTTTCAAAGGATTTTTTGGTACTCCAGTAAAGTGATTAGCTTCGGGAGCTGCCACAGAAGAGTTCTGGAAATGCACGGGTAATAAAATGGCATCAATCCACTACACCTTATGACAAGATCATCATTTATTGAAAGGTTTGTGGATTCAGACAGCAGCATAAATCCATTACCAATTACTCTTGGGAGAATGTGTGCGTCTTGCCTCAAAAGAACAACATGGCCGCTTGCATAATGCCTGTCCTATTAATGCAAAGTCAGATTTATACAGCCATTTTTACAGACTTCACATTTTGGCAGTAAAGTAGCAGAGCTAAGCGTTGTAGAAACCACATCTTAGCTCGCCTCGGTTGACTGAAAAAAGTTGAGTGACACATTAAAAAAAAGGTTAATTGCCTGCTAAATGTATTGAACTCTTACATAATCCTGTAAGTGGATACTGTTGTTTGCAAATGTAAAGTGCTATTCTATTTGCTGTAAAAGGTACTTGATGCATTTTAATGTAAGATACTACTTTATGTTCAGGATGTAAGTAGGATGATGGAGGGGGGTTATCTTTGAACACATCATTATACATTATTATTATCAGACACACTTAGTATGATTACAAATCTTAGGAAGATATGAAATTACTGCCATGTGACGGGAATAACACCGTTCCAATAAAACTGAACTTCACTTTATTATTCATGTATCTGTTTGTGTGTTTGTCATCCATGTTTCTGCAGTGGAGTAAATGCCTTTGATAAAAATGATATTAATAGCACTTACATTTTTCACAATTTCACAGACACAGAATCTTTCCAAGAAAATTGTTGCATCTTTAACCTATTTAAAGAAACAAACTGCTTGTGAAAGTTTTCCACTAATCTACTGACCAAGTTGTAGTCTTATACAGTACCTTGCCTGTCAAACAGGAGCTTGCTATGTTTGGTGTGTCCAGAAGTTTGTAATGGAAGCAAGACAAGGAGAATAGGCCTCCACACACAGACACACACACACACACACAGAAATGAACACGCAGTGTAGTAATCCTAGAAATTGTTCAAAGCTGCTGGGCTTGTTTTGCCCAAACAAAAGGCTACTGAAAGCAAGACCTGTAAAAACACACACGCACACACACACAAACACACACACATTCTCCTCCCCCTCTCTATTTTTCTCTCTCTTACATATGTAAACACACACACAAACACACACACTTCACATGCATACAGCTTATTGGACACAAAGACACATGCACAAAGTACAGAATAAAGATGATGGGATGCTCGTAATGATTACAGCAGCATCACCCTTTGTCTGATGTTGTAATCCTAGTGTCTCTATCAGACAGTAAGTACTTTTATTGGATAAGAGAAGGACAGGGGTCACTTACCAGTCTGTGTGGGGGTCATCAATGACCAGGAGGGTCTTAAACTTGCCCTTGTCCTGCCGCGGTCCCGTGCCCGAGAGTGTGCTGAGGAACCCCAGGCTCGTGTCCCGGCGGGGCATGGTGGGGCTGCTGGAGTTACTGATGGCCGTGCGTTCCTTGGGGCCCTCCTCGCGCCCGATGTTCTGGAAGTAGCCGTCCGGCAGGCCGGTCATGGCGTTAGGGTCAGAGAACCTCCGGCGGAGATAATTCATCATTGCTGACTGATTTTTTCTTGTGTTTCCTTGGTGGTTGGAAAGGACAAAATATTGCTGAGCACGAAACAGAGTATTCATTGAATCTACAGAAAAGCTGAATAGACTTGAAAAGAAATTACGTGCAATGTACCTACTCTTAGCTTTCAGTTCACTCTACCACTTTCTTTTTTCTCTCACAATTTTTCTTTTATGGGGGGGGGGGGGGGGAAGGGGAGGACACAAGCCAAATAATTCTTCTTCTTTTTTTGCTCCTTGTCCACTTATATGCTCACTACATACTCTCCAACAATGGAAACATATTTTGTGTTGTGTGTTTAAAGCAAACATATTTACTTTTATTTCATCTTTTAATGCAAAGATATTCATTCTAAATTGGTTACGACATCATATACACAGCATAATTTTAAAAAGTCCCATAATTAGAATGCACTGGTGAGTTTTTACCATTTGTATGCATGTAAAATGAGGTATGAAGAGAGGGACTTTGGTGTAGTGTGCTATGGATTAAGGAAATTACATAAGATGAAGGGAGCTATTGATTTCCTGTCATCATCATTTGCTTGATTTGTTGTTGTAAGCTAGGAGATGCATGGACTTACCTCAAAACTCTATTGCTCCCGATTCCCAGCGGCCAACCTTGAATCGTAATCCTACAATGAACTCGCAAAGCAAATCCTCCGGCAATGGCGAGTAGAATCTCTTCCAAAGGAGGGATGTTATTCCACCAATGTTAAAGAAGGATGAGGTTTGCCCCTTTAAAGCACCTCTGAAATATATCCAGACCAAGGTCTTTGAGACTTATGAGATGATTTACATTGGTTGCTTGATCTACCACAAGTTGTCCATGAATTTTCAAAGCTGGTAATCTCTACTTATCTCTACTACCGTCTTTCAAGCTGTCGCACGTGCAACTTTCACTGTGGAAGCAATAGGCTACAAAAATTTCACTTAAGAAATGCTGCAGCGATGAGACACATCCAAAAGGGTCTTAGGTTGATATCCACTATTGTGATATATATCCGATTATAGATCCCAAGAAATCCAGGCTGGCGACAGCTGCAGCATCCTTGTTTAAGAACTGGACAAGAATCGGGCTGATTTCAAACACTTGGTCAGAGGTTGGTCAAGCAAATGTGATATCCATAGCATGTAATCCTTGATGTCTTCGTAAACAGCTTTCTGTAGTGGTAAAGATTAGAAATGGAACAGAAAAATGTTAGAAGTATGGATATCTACATAATGAAACTTGAACAATGAAATTAAATGTAACATTTTGTCTGCTGAGAACTACATTGTATTCTAAAATTTGAGCATAAATAAAAAAAAAAGACAATCAATTTTCATGAAACAAAAATTTTATATAATCAAAAGTGGGTAGATTTATAACATTGGTCCAAATTCATGGTGAAATACCCCCTTTGTAGTATTGATTTTTTAACAATTTATTGAAAATGAAAATAATCTAAAACCGACACCATAATGCACATATAGAGGAGATCAGCTCTACAACGTGATACCAATAACTCAATATCCCCCCCCCCCCATTGCAATAAAGCCCTTCTTGTTCTCAGCAGCCAATGTATTTTCAAATGACCACCTTATACAATTCTTATCAAAGGTAAACTCATACTGATCACTTCAAAGTATCAAGATTCTTTCTTCCCAACCATTCATTATTGGATAACAGGCAGTGTCTTCACTGTCATTCTGTTCTTCCTCTATGGATGTTACTCCAGACAAAAACAGTAACTCTGCTATAATTCTCTTTCTTCATTCTCTTGATTTTTAAAGCCAACATCTGCCAAGGCCTTTGAATGTACACCTCTTTAATATCAACCCATTGTTGGACAGACTAGATTCTGGTGCATCATAAACTGTAAGAACAGATACACAATCATACACACATACTATATGTCCCCCCCCCCCCAAAAAAAAAAAAAAATAAATAAATAAATAAATAAATAAATAAATAAATAAAAAAAATAAAAATAAAAATGAAATAAAATAAAATAAAATAAAATAAAATAAAATAAAATAAAATAAAATAAAATAAAATAAAATAAAATAAAATAAAATAAAATAAAATAAAATAAAATAAAATAAAATAAAATAAAATAAAATAAAATAAAATAAAATAAAATAAAATAAAATAAAATACAACAGGACCCTGCACAATGATAACTTTAAAAATGGTGAATCAATCCAAATAAAATTTCAAGGTATGAAACAATAACTCATTACCCACATCTTACAGAAAACCCCATCCCATTTGCTTCAATGGTCAAAGAGAAATAAGGAGTTTTGTAGAGCATGTCAGGAATCCCTTCCCTCCAAGTTCTGTCCAAAATGTTCACACATTGTGCAGTTCAAAGACCATCCAAGTGCTAAACTTGGAAGAATCAGACCCATGATAAAATGTACAATGATCCACACTGGTGACCACTTAACCAAATTGAATGGGGTTTTCTGCAAACTATAGCTAAGATGTTATGACCCTGAAGTAGTATTAAGATGCATGGTTCAATCATATTGGTAGTTATCAACATCAAAATCCGAGTGTATGCACACAAATATGACAACATGTTTTCAAGAATATTTTAAATTTAATTTGCTTCCCGTAGCAGTACCACATTGCATTCTTTGTAGTGTAATGCACAACTTCCTCATTCCTCCTTTTTTTTATCAGAATAAGGTTTGAGGCTGCTTTCATTTTGCCCTTTTGAAAAAAAAAAATGAGTTCTTTAGAATAGCTTCGACAGGGTATCAAATAACATAGGCAACAAGTCAGAGAAGGAAGAAATCAGAATGTATCAACAAATATTTGATTGACTAGCCAATCAAACGATGCTATTGTACGTGCCATCAGAAAAAAAAAAAACAACTCTCGGCCGAAAACAAGGACACTTGATGGTATACTTCGCATCTCGTATCGCATCGCATCACTGAACGAGGAGTGCTCGGTGGCGCTCTCCAGGAGCGATGGGAAAGTGCACGCAGACTGCCATCTGCTCGGTCAAATGCGGATCCCTAGGGGGGCTTGCCTACAAAGAGTCTCTAACAGTCACGACCAAAAAAAAAAGAGGATCCCCTAGACTCCAAATTCCACAAACTCCTTCTTGAATTTCAGACGTGACTGCACTTTTCAGTCAAGTGCAATGTCAAAAGACGGGGAGTCGTGTTTATTGAGAATCAGAATAACAAAATCTTTTTACTCTAGACTATTATGGAACTGTTCCATAACATGTGAGGGTTGATTTTTACCTCTCCCACATCATTGGTAACATTCACCATTCCATTTTTTCAACTTCGACTTAAGCTTAAAAAGAGGAAAAGGGACAAAACTTTAGACAAGCAAAGTTGGCAGCTGAAACTGTTGGCAATAACAGCAATTTAGAAAAAAAAAGAGAAAGAATGTACCACTTTTCACCCCAAAGTGGTCTAATCTAAATGACTGCTAACATCATACCACCACATGAGTGAGGATCAAGCCTGGTCATACTGTGATAGACCCAACATGGGCAAACCTACCAGGCTTTCTACTGACACTATCACACTAAAAACTCATACACAAAAACATTGCAACATGCCATACATCAACAGTTTGAATACAAACTGTAAAACCAATTTTGTGTGTGTGTGTGTGTGTGTGTGTGTGTGTCAGTGCACAGCATGAAATTTTCACAACATTTGCGAGGAGCCAAGATTCGTGAAATTAAATTGCCTACACTATCATGCATTGAATGCCAGTGGCAATTCACAAAAATGTCATACCGAAAAAAAAAAGAAAAAAAAAAAAGGCTGTACATTCCAATTTGGGAAAAATTTCAAGCGGCGAATATTTCTGGTTTTACAGTATTATGAGCACAATCATAATTCAGTGGGCTTTATTATTCTGAAAATATAGCTATAATTGTACATATAGAGTGGAAGAATGCTCCATGTTGTATAATAAAAATAATAACTACATGTTATACCTGAGGTACAATGACAGCTAACCAGATATTCTTAAAATTAGTTTCTTTCTTTTTTTTTCCATTATATATTAGTTACATGCATATATTACTTTCTTCCTATATGTCTTTGTCTATCTATGTATCTCTTTATCTCAGTCCATCTATCTATCTATCTTTCCTTTCATCCATTATCTTGCCTTTCCATATGTGCTGTTCAGCATCTACGTTTTTTGTTTGTTAGTTGTAGCTGCTTTAGACCGGATGAAGGGGGGGGGGGGGCTATTATCCCCCATCCCAGTCCTGCATGATATATTATTTTGTGTGCATACATTATGGATGATCTCTCCGGGGAATAATGTACGTAATCATACTCAAGTGAGCCCCCGCCCCCAGGCAAGCTGCCATTAACTCTGCGTACAATGACCTCAAGATGCCTTTAAGAAATTACAGAAAAGGAAATGTGAAAAACAGCCTTCTAAGTTCCCAACATTACATCCTTTAGACATTTTACACAGAGTAGAAATGAAGCAAGATCGAGCTGTTGACTCATGGGAGTACTTTTCAAATGAAAATGGAAACTCTGAAACAATGAAATAACTTGATTGAATGCAAGATCTTTGACTTTGTGCAGTACAACCACGTTTCTAAATGTTTGTGCTCATACTCATATTAAAGAGAAAGGACCAAATTTTTGTTCTTTTCTTTTATAATGGCAACAAGATTCTCTCTGGTTTCTCAATTTAGATCTAAATTAATCATTTCAGCCCATTCGTCATTGAAATAACAAGATATGTGCTAACAGATATGTCACAGTTGGTAGAGTGACATCAATATTCAGACAACTACATAATATGTATGCATAACATCACAGAATACCGGTGGAAATACAGTGCCGATCTCTTCAACAGACGAAATCAATCCATCATAAAAAGCCCTCTTTGTTTGCATGATGAAGTTCCACTGCTCCCAATTCACTACAAGGCCTAGGTATAGCAGTGTTCCCTTGCAAATGGAAAGTCTGAACTCTCAAAATAACTGAGAATATATTCATATGGCAAATACACTAAACTTTCAAAGTGACTTGATAAATCCTAAACCACATTCAGAATGTACAAAATGTTCAAGCCAAACTGAATTGCTGACACAAAAATTTTCTCATTCTAAGTACAGAATGTAAAACATTTCTTAGCCAAACTGAATGCAATTTTTTTTTATAAGAAACTAAAGCATAAATAAAGCTGAATGTTAACCAATATGCTTTTGTTTTCTTCCTCTTGCTTTGAACCCTCTAAATCACAGACAATCTCAAGACTATGTGTGGTGACAGAAGTGTCTGAGTATGAATTGGAAAGAGAGAGAGTGACCAAGTAGTTCATATCAACTGCTTCATACATAAAATTTGATATATTCGATGTTACAACTCCAAACATTACCATATACTACATATAGATTTGAAAGGAAGGCATCAGGCCCGACGGGGCAAAGTCTCCTCACCCTGGAATAGCCAAGGATGCCAAAGAGGGCTCGGACTTCCTTGAGGACGAAGAAGCTGAGTCGGCGGATGAGGGGACGACCGCTGCAGAGGAAGACGAGGGCAAAACCTTCCACCATGTTCAGCACATTGGCGTACGGGTTCCGCTCGTATGGTGGCTTCACTTGCGCCTGCAGGGAGAGAATTATGAACAGAAGGCATGTACGACTTGACTGGGCCTGATATTGCTACTTTTTAGTATATCAAAGTTATGGAGCAGTTGATTCACAAAGTCTTGGTGACTTATTCTTATGAAGTGGGTGTAACATTTACATGAAGTAAGAACTGAAAATTTTGCAATAGGGGTGATACATGAAATTGGAGCTTTACTTATTTAGCAGTCATGTTTGCAACTACTGAGCATTTTTATAAGAACAAAGGTTGATAAAATGAGGAGCTTAAATCTATGAATCTATATACCACATGAATCAAGAAATGACGAAAAAAATTACGTGACATGCTTCCGAAAAATCTAAATGCATCCCACAAGATCTTTTTGAAAAGTAATAAAATGTGTAGCTATTACGCAGACAAACATTTGAGTTTCACAAAACTACACTAAGCCTGCATGTACACTGCAAGCCTTAATATATTTGCTCCACTTGCATTAATGAAATAAGCACCAAATGCTGTAAAACGAGGAATGTTAACGTGCATTTTAATTTCACAAATTTCGCGACAACCAAGATTTGCAAAATCAAAATTAAATTGTCTACACTATATGCATTGAATGTTAGAGGCAACTCGCGAAAATTTCATGCCGCGAAAAAGGTCATCGGCTCCAATTTGCAAAAAAATTTTATGCTACGAAAATATTGTGTTTTACAGTACATGAATGGGTGTTTAGCATCAAGCTTTTACCTCTTCGTCTTTGCCCGTCTCAGCCATCTTCCACTGTGACAGGAGCTGCATCAGCATCTTGAGGGCGCTCTCCAGGATGAGGGGAAACATGTCGTGCACCTCGTGGACCATGAAGTGGACGAAGCAGAGGATGACTTCCTCTCGCCACTCAGGGAGGTCCACCACCACATTCTGTAAGGCGGTGAAGGCAAGCCTGGGTGGGATGGTGGATACAGAGAAGACAAGGGATGAGTCACTTTTTATTTCTAGCCATCCAGCCAATGAGACACAAAGAAGAATTGTTGCAAGTCGTAATGTTTAGAGGTCATTGTCCAAGTCAAGCGATTTGCTTATTGATAACGATCTCCTCCACCTGTATACTTAAAGATTTGCCATGATATATATGTATCATTCCCATGATCATATTTATATGTAATGAGAACTCTTGTTTATATTTTTATGACTTGTGAATATGTTTGATACTGTCATACTTATTTTCTTTTATACATGTGGAGAAATAAAACTTACTGAAACTGAAAAAGAATACTCTGACAGGATCTTAGAGAGAGGTTTTGATTATCCTTCCCAGGATCTCTTGTCTTAGAATGTCATTTCCATTCACTGCATGTGATGGAAATGTCTCTGGTTACAAGTCAGTTAATCATGGGGACATTAAACCATTTAGGACAGGCTGATTTTGCCACAACACACATTCCCCACAGACATCTGTCGGAGTATACTTGAGACTAGTCTACAACAGGTGAAGAAAGATTAGATTGAATTAAACAGAGCATGGATGGCACATTTCATGCTTACAGAATGGACTGTAGCAAACTAATCTTTGATGGTAATATCCTCCTCTTTCCACATCTGATCTCATTAAGGTGCAACAAAAGTACGTGCAGGGGGAAAATCCCTCACTGATGCTGTTGATTTTTTTTTTTCATCTGTGCATATTAAAGGACAAGTTCACCTTCATAGACATGTGGGTTGAGTGAATGCAGCAATACTAGTAGAACACAACAGTGAGAGTTTGAGCAAAATCGGACAATCCGTTAAAAAGTTATGAATTTTTGAAGTTTCTGCTCAGTCACGGCTGGATGAAAAGACTACTATAGCTTGTGATGTCACCTGAGTACAACGATATTTCCATTTTTCTCCCATAACAAAAGAACACTCGACTTCTCTCTTTGAGAAGGCAGGGGGAATAATATTACACTTAACATATGTCAGTAGCAAGTCGAAGAACTGTGCACTTTATTCAAAAAGTAAAGTTTTGTGAAATTCTCTTTTTATTTTCCTTATATAGTTGTACGCATGTGACATCATACACTGTAGTAGTCTTCTCTTCCAGCAGTGACTGCGCAGATACTTGAAATATTTGTAACTTTTGAACGGATTGTCCAATTTTCCTCAAACTTTCACTGATGTGTTCTACTAATATTGCTGCATTCTCTCAATCCTTATGTATATGAAGGTGGACTTGTCCTTTAAGGGGCTTCCATTAATATTAGGAAATCTCATGCTATAGCACATGCCTGAGTCAGGGTTGTCAATATTCATCCATCAAAATTGGGAAGTTTCCTAAGAGCAAGAAATGAGATATATGTGTGCTACATGCATTTCAACAGGCCAAAATAGTTCTTACATCAGGGGGGTTTACACAAGTTTTTCTTGTCAGGACATGAAGATACATTTTAAGTTCTCAGGAAGCCTCCTGTAGAATTAGAGGTGACTTGGCAGCTCTGTCCAATAATGATTTTTGTTACAATAACCCACGATAAATCTTGAAGAAACTATTATAATCAAGACTTGTGGGCATCTAGCCACATCACTGTCATATGCCAGACGCGGGGAAGGTGGGTAAGAAGACGTCACTCACCCACGTAATTCGTCGTCCCTATGGACGGTGAGTCTGGAGAGGAGTTCCAGCAGCTCTTTGCGGCTCATCCCGTCTGGGATGATCCGAGGGATGGCAGCGATGCAGGTACGGAACAACTCAATCTTGGGCTTCCTCTCATTTCTGCAGTTCAATCAAAAAGTTTATCAGAAACAACTCATAAGAATTTTATCCTCATGCAATGTGTATCATACAGTAATTGCACATATTTGTTTGCACTTGGTATATACATTGTCATGATGAACAAAATCATAAACATGCATTGTATATACATTCAAAACAGATGGAGTGTGCAATACGTAAACTGACAGAAGTCAATTGGCATCCTTACTAATGGCCACATAGCTTTTGTGGTATGGATCTTAATCAAACACTTGTAGAACAGCCATTAATAACTCAAGTTAGAATCTATCCAAAAAAAGAATTCAAAACAAAAAAGCAAACAAACTTTTACCCTACTAGACATCTGTTCACTTCTTGAGAAACTCAAAAAGCAACATATTTGTTGGCATGTAGATATTACGAAGAACTCCACATTTAGGGTAATTTTGTGAATGGTCACTACGAAATCTTTGGAATGGCAGAACTCACGTCATGAGGTCGTCCAGCTCTTTGGTGAGACACTGGGCATTGGTCATGAGTAGGGCCTTTCCAACAGTCATGTCCAGTGAGCGCACGATGTGGTCAAGGGCCTTGCGGATGCTGGGGTAGAAGGAGGCCACCCCGATGGTCTTGGCCCCGTCGTCGGTCAGCTGCTTGCTGAGGAAGGTCTTGCGGGTGCGCAGCGTGTTCCCCGACGGCATGATACGGGTGGTAGTGGGCATGGGCGGGGCCTCCTCCTTCTGCTGTAGGCTGTCGGCGATCACCAGGAAGGCTCGCAGGCCGACGTTCATGCGCTGTACATCATGTGTAGGAAAGACACATGGATTGAACACAGGCGCAGACACGCAATGGTTCATTCACTCATTTGTAGCGAGTGATATTTCCTGATGCGCTTGTACAATAAACACCATCTACCTTATTACCTACATACATCTTAAGTTTACACAAGATGTGCACCTAACAACTAATAGGACTTAAGGGATAAATCTGATTCATTGGTGATCTGGAGTAGATTTGATCTTTTTTTCCCCTTGTTTATAAATCATAGTCAATACAGATAAACCTGACAAAAGGCTTCTATTAACACTTGGCAGCCAGAATGAGCGGTATTACCTTTAATATGTACAAATACAGCGTAATGCTTTCATACAAATGTCCATCTAAACCATTCTTTTTCGGTTGAGAAGTCAAATACCAATTTGAATGTGATATCATATTCGGGTGTCTGCAATCTGCATGTGTCCAAGAAAGGGTAAGGAAAGAAATGACAGAGAGACAGAGAAGGTATGAAAGAGAAAGATGGAGCGATAGAAGAACACAAGAGAGAGAGAAATGGTGAGAGGAGGAGAGGCAGAATTCTGACTGACCTCTGGAAACAGCATCCTGCTCTTCCCAGTGACCCCGAGGAGGTCAAAGATGACGTCCCTGACGGCAAACTCCAGCTTCTCCTGGGCGATGAACTGGATGATCTTGACAAAGATGTGCAGGGGCGTGTCCCGCGGGATCACGTTGCGGGAGTTCTTGGGGAAGAGCGTCCCCGTGATGCTCTGCAGACGCATCTGGGTGGTGGTGTTACTCTCGCACTGGATGCGCATGATGTAGACCCAGAGGAGACGGTAGAGGGACTCCAGGGCCACGCGAGACATCTTTGGGTCTCGGTGCTACAACAGATCAACATTTCATGCCACGTGAAGGTGAAACGTTTCAATAGTAAGATTTGGCATCAACAGTTAGCAACAAAATGTGCTACAGTATATAGCTAAGACAAAAGGTTAGTATGATGTAGTACAGGAGGAATAAGGCCCACTATTTTTTTCTCTAGTTGACCTTTTCTTTACAAAAGAAATTTTCAGTGATCGATTGATTACCAATTGTATTACTTCATTTATCTTCAATAAAAAAAAAACCAAACATGTCAGTATTAGAGTTAAGTATGAATTCCTTCTGATGACTGTTTACAAAAGTGATATACGCACAAGTGAAATAATAAATGGTGCACTCAACACATTTATTATACGATTGGTATCTATAATTGGGATAATGAAGCATGAAATATGTCTCTAAAATGGAGGAGCAATTACACACTCCCAGGCATCTTTTTCCACATATGACAAGCATAGCTTTTCTAATAAACATTTGATTTACATAGTGAGATAAAAGTATTAAAAAAGATGTTCTAGCATCCTGCATCATTCATCAGCAGGGTATGAATCACATAATATCATGATTTCATACCCATCCCCCCCCCCCCCCCCGACGCAGACAAGGGAGTTACTGATTGATATCATATGGACCTGCAGAATAAAAGTACAAATATATTTGGAGCCCATTTCCTGACACTGCATCGTACCTTGAGGTTGGAGAGACAGAGTGTGAGGAAATTATGCCAGTTGGTCAGGAAGAACTGCTTCTGGCTGACACACAGCAGACAGGTCAGGAGGGGGAACGCGGCCAGCGAGTGCTTCTTCTTACTACACTGGTCCAGGGTCGTCTGGTACATCTTCTCCACAAAGTTCTTTAGTACGGGGATGTTGACCTCATTCTTGACACACTGCCGAAATATGACAACAAACAAAAATTACAATTGCAGTTTTATAAACTACACACTTTCATGAAACTTGACCTGAAATGACATACTCTGCAAGTCGGAAGCTTCTTTTTCGCACATGACATATCAAACTACAAAGATGATGAATCTTTCATTTACATGATATAATCAAGTTTGTAGCTTTGTAAATTCCTATCGTACTTCATCTGTAGCATCTCCAATATTCCAATTCATTGATATTTCCAACCTTCGGCAACGTCATGTGTTCAACGTGAAAAGTCATTTGGAGATTTTTTTTTTCATTATCGTGTCTTGCAAACACACTCACAGCAGCAATGGGGACAAGAATCTCCACCAGCAACCCAGCGAGGGCGTGCTTGATGTCCTTGTCCTTGACCTCCAAGTAGTAGTTTGCGCACTCGTGGAGCAGCTGGAAGGACGTCTCAAAGTCCTCCACTGGGAACATCTTCACCCGGTAGAACTTGAGTCCACCACCAAGCTGATGATGGCCTGTGGTATCAAGCAGTATCAAGTGAGAATAAAAGGAAGAGATTTGGAGCTGATGAAAGGCATAAAACATCAAGTCTTGGGAACATTTGACTGCAAAAATAATCGGCTTGTCTTTATCAAACTAGCGCCTCTGAATTTCCCTGCGTACCCTACATGACGTACTGCCCTCTCAACTCATCTTCGTGTTGTCAG
>NW_027273309.1:0-33793 GCF_040938485.1 Diadema antillarum
GTAACTTGTAACAGTTTGTTAGAAAAATATGCAACCAAAATGCTTAATGAAATGCCCACCCCCCCCCCCCCCCCCCCCCCCCCCCGATACTGTATTCCATCTCATAACACTTACCCTCAAGATTCCTGGTTGGTTAACAGGTCTGCAAGAACAAAGATAGATACAGAGATTGATCGCCATCATTATCATCATCACACTTCACTTTTTCATTACCCCTTCGCCAAGCTAGCATCATTTCACATGGCCTCTTTATAACCTCAATTGCACGTAAATCAAGACATTTAAATGATGGCTCGATTTAAAAGCCACAATTTTGCTGACTACTCTGTAACACACACACAAATAAAATTTTTTGAGAATTTTTACTGTCACTACTATGGAAACTCCGGAGATAGACCATAATGCCAATAAACCATTTCACAGTTTGTAGGCAAAAGAAAGTACATGTATTGTCATTATAGTCACTCAAAGTTTTAGTTTGTTTCTTTGGGTTTTTTTATACATTTTTGATGCATTTAACAAGCATTTTGAATTGCTACTTTTCACACCTCTATATTTCCACAATACCACAGACAAACTAGAATCAAACTTGAAACATCACATGTGACACTACATCTTCCAATCTCCCATTACTTGTACTATCATTAATATCATTCTTTCCACTGCTAGAATCATTACATGCCTATAACAATTCTAGTGGGGGTACTTTGGCATAGTGGATAAAATTCCTGACTTTTGATTGGAGGTCCTGAGTTTGAATTCCAGTGAAAGCTTTCTTCATTGAATGAGATGTGTTACATATCCCCCCTGACCCAGGTGTACCATATGGCCCCCCCCCCCCAAAAAAAAAAAAAAAAGTTACGATCAGATTTTTGCACTGAAAACTTCTAATATGATTAGACTGTCTAAATGCTACTTTGGGGTCTTAAAATACAACATCTGAGCTACATTTTGCAGAAAACCTCATTCAATTTGGTTAAATTGTCACAGAGAAATGTGGATCTTTGTAAAGCATGTCATGGGTCTGATTCTTCCAAATTTAGCACTCATGGATGCTTTTGGTAGTGCATACTGTGTGAACACAATGGACAGAACTTGGAGGGAAGGGATTCCTGACATGCTCTACAAAACTTCTCTTTTCTCGTTGACCACTGAAGCAAATCAGATAGGGTTTTTAATAAGATGTGGGTAATGAGTTATAGTTTCATATCCTGAAATTTTATTTGGATTGATTTACTATTTCTACAGTTACTATTGCAGAAGATCCCATTGTATTTTTTTTTTTACGTATGGTACTTAGCAACGCGGAAGTAACAATAATGGCAGGGTCCTCTGGTAAAACAGTGGAAACATTGAAGAGGCTACTTTGTCTAAAGAAGACTTTAATACTATCATTGATACCAACAGGTACCCCCCCACCCCCCCCCCCCCCCCCCATCCCCCCGCCCCATCTAACCTCCATTGTCCCTCTTGGATCAGGCATATAAATGGGTACCTGGAAATCTTACTATCATAGTAATGGAATAATAATGACAGGGTCCTGTGGTAGAACAGTGGCAACACTAAAGAGACCAACTGGATAAGAAAAGACCACATTACTGTGTAAGCTGTTATTTTTGGGTACAGACATTTTCGCAAATGGGGAGGTCACAGACACTTTTGCGAGATCTTGTTTATTGTAAGTGTACTATTACCCCAGCGCACAGCAAAATTTTTGTGTGTTGTTGAATTGGCGGTCCAACAGTTATTCGCAAAATTCGTGAAAATCAAACCCTCGTGAAAATAACAGCTTATAATGATAAGAACTATAATCACTAATACCCAATCCCCCCCCCCCCCATCTTTGGCTTACCCTGTTGGCATGGTAACGTTCTTGTAGTAGAGTGTCAGGGATGGGTCAGAGGTGTCGGGCATCATCTCAATGTTCTTGAAAGTCTTCTCATTGTCAAAGCTCACTGACACATTGAAACTTCCCTGCAATAAAAGGGTGACAAAAACTTGTGAAAACTACTCATTCATTCCATCGAAATATTAGATTAAGTTTATGATAGAGCCTGACAGATGCAAGTGTTTATCATTTCTACCACTTACACATTGTTATCAAATTATAATTGCTATCCTCTTCACATATTAGACAAATAAATTGTCATGACTTCTACCTTTTTTAAAAGAAAAATAAAGTCAGAAAAAGCTGATGTACTGTATTCGACAGAGAGACAAGCAGTGGGTCCATTACAAACATCATGCCAAATATTACTGTGTTTCAAATGGGTGTTTTCTATTATTTAGAGCACTGAGTAGTAGCCATCACAATACATATCACGCTTACTACTCAAATTGTGGCTACTTCTCAAAATACTGAATAATCACCATTCATTTACAAGACAAAACTCTATTGGTCAATCATTAATAATTGCTGTGGTTGCCATGAATCAATTCCCTAAGCAGTACACTGCCATCGTTGTTAGAATTCAGCACGGTCTGACTGGCAGCATGCGGTACCACTGATCTCAACAGGAAATAGACATCAGTGTTCAGATCAGTACATTCTTGAATGCTCCATTGGTGTTGAACCATAGAAAAAAACCTTCTAAAGAGAAATTGACTGATCCTATCTGCAATAAGAAGTCAGTAAACTCAAAAGGTATATTTGTTGTATCGAACCTCCTTTACAACAACTGATATCAAATTATGTTTGCTGTCTGATAAGGATAACAGTATACAGTATATAATGTTTGATTACTGATACCACTTGAGCCATTTCCTGATAGAAGAGATAAGAATAGAGAAGCACACAAAAAAACACACACACACACATGAAACTGAGGACACACAGTTTTCTTTTTCTGACATTTAGTTTGGGAAAAGGTAAACTGACCTACACCTTTGCACCTGTGCATTGATATTAAGATATAAAATTGAAATTGTGCTTCAGCTGACCTTTCCTCAAGTTTACTGTCTTTGGACATGTTTACTCAGAGGCTCGCTTTACAGTATGACTTACCGGGCTGTCTTTGTTGAAGTGATCCAAATTCTTCTGGAAAGCAACTAGGAACTTGCTGCCAGCCCTTTAGATGATTTGTATTAACAATGAAACAGACAACTTGATAGTTTCATGTTATGATTCATATACATGGATCTGACTATATCAAAAGAGAAAAGGTTTTTGATTATTCTGGGATGTCTTAAAGTAACACATCAATAAGCAATATTTCCTTGAAAAAATGCAGAGAACATGTCATTCAAGGAAGCATATTCACATAAGTTTATCTAGATATTCATCCATATATAATCACAATTTGGCAAATATATGCAGTCAATGGGCATCATCTTTGATGAAACAAAAATTCAGTTGAATTTCTAGAAACATTAAAGAGTGTAATAGAGTTACATCAAATCAATATAACTTGATTTTCTCCAGGGATGTTTTCGTTGTAACCCTGTATGTAGGTAACAAAATAGTATCTATGGGAGAAAGAAACAGGCAAACAAATTGTTCAAACATTAAATTTACTGTTGCAAAAAAACAACAACAAACAAAATACAAAAACAAAGCCTTCGGAAAAGGATGAATGACTTGACAAGCACTGTTTATTTTGTCCACACAGAAAATCAGGATGCTACAACAGTATCAGCTGGGGTGATGATAATATCCTACCAATCTAGATCTTGACAAAGGACCAAGTGTTCAAATTAGTTTTCTGGAAGTATTACAACCTGTCGCCTATTTCACTTAACCCCTTGTATGCTTTTACACACACGGTCCAAAGCTCCCAGAACCGAAAGGGTTAAATCATTGTTTGCTGCCATTTGTGACCATCAACTGATCACAATCTTGTTCAGCATGACATGATATCATATCTATAAAGGAATAGTTCATTACAGTGTAACTCCATTGCTTTCAATCTATAAATGAACAACACGCGAACAAAAAACACTTTTCTTCCTCGTTGGTAAAGCTTTACTTCTAGCAAGATGGATGTCCACTAACGTTCCACAATCTCACCTGATACCGATGAAAGACTCGCCCTTCCCTCGTCCTCCGCACGGTCCAGTAACCAGGCCACAGTCGGGGGAGGCTGTTGCAATGACAGAAAAGATACAATTCTCAAGTTAGACAATTTTATATCACTAACAGTTATTTTCTAATTGACGCAAAAACAGTTTATTCTCTTTCAGTTCTCAAATGTTCAGGTTAAAGCAGTTTATGTGTTTATTGTGAGTGTTTGCTTTATAGTGTTTGGTATTCACTTGGTGATAATCTTTAAAATGCTTTAGGATATTCACGAAAACACTGCACTTCATGAAACTACGACATAGAAACCAAGAAAGAAGTGACAAGTAAAAACACTGTCTCCAGACCACTACTTGCAAGTTTTCTTGAGTTTACTACGGTCCAGGATCCATGAACTAGCCTTACTCTTCCTTTAAATAGAACTCTGAGTGGCCTACAAGCTGGGATTCGCAAGGACCACATGATGATGAGGGGCTGACCGTATTACCGACCGTATAGTTAACAAGAAGTTACCGAATGGACAAGACTAAGATACAGATTCATCGGTCAAAACTACACGTACAATGTTTCTATTTTTCAGTGTAGTTGTGTAATTAAACTGAAAATTGCACTAATCTCGCCACTCACTTTCCTTCAAGTTCAACAAGGAACAAGCTTATAAAACATATGTCTATCCAACGCTTCAATACTCTTCCTCAGTTTGGGATCCCCACACCAAAGAACTTATTTGTGATAATAGAAATGGTCCAACGACGTGCAGCAAGATTTGTGACGGCTGACTAGAACCAACAAAGTAGCGTGGCTCTAATGTTACACAATCTTCACTGGCAGTCTCTACAGGAGCAGCATGCACACACCAAGGCCATCATGTTATACAAGATCATCAACGGCCTTGTCGCTACCCCTGCTGCTCCACCATACCTGTACTGCATCATTCATCAGACCCGACTAGAGGCCACCAGTGCACATCCAACTCCGGCAACATCACTGCAGAATCCTCTCTTACCAACACAGTTTCTTCCCAAGTCTGTGGTTTCAGCTCCGTCTCTCGATCTCGAGACCTTTCGGAGCAGTTTGAAACTACTTACCACGCCAGGTAAACTCCGATAGCCCTCATACTAAGGAGGTTTTTTACTTGCACCATTAAGTTTATTATTATTATTTATTTATTTTTTGCACCAGATGTGATGTTTGTTCCTGTAGTCACACCTATAGCACCCAGTACGACAATACTCTTTTGAGAGTGATGTACATATCGGAAGAAGAAGAAGAACAACAACAACAACAAAGAGATTCAACCTTGTTTTGTATGCATGCACACTCACTACCAGCACTAACCGTGGTACTTACGTGTTGAAAAGGCACACAGTTTTGCTGTAGATTGCTACTGAAAAAGTAGTAAGAAAGTCGTAGTTTTGCCGTGGTTCTTTGTGTTCGTGCCTTAGTGTTGAATGCGTCGTTGTTAAGAAGTGAAAGAGGCGTAGATAAATTGTTAAGTGGTTGTAGATCAGGGGTGGATTAGTGAGGATTTAGTCGTACGAAAGTCGTAGTTTTGCCACATCACAAAAGACGACTTCCGCATCTCCGCTCTCGCGACCGAGAACGCCGTCTTTTGTTATGCAGCGTGAAAATCGGACAATAGACCACTAGTTATTCACGGCGATAATCCGTCTTTTGATACCACTTCTATTTTCCTCAAGGGCAGTTCCCTCAAAACTACGACTTTTCTACGAACACCCAACTACTATTTCATGACTTAATTATCGGCTTAAATGATTCTCTGGACTACTAGTATTGTTCTAGCCATCAATGCATCGGCAGGTAAAATCCATTCGCGCACACAATGTGGCTTCGTTATTGCGGCTAGCTAGTATAGGGGAATAGCTCTCAGCTTTTTACTAATCGTGGCCGCGCCTCAAACGAGTACGAAATGGGGCCAAGTTCGAGCAAATCTGACGGAGAAGAATATATTTCTTTTTGCGGTCGTATACCTACAGTTCGAGCTCATCTGGTCAGCTAAACGAGCTGGTACAACTGTTAATTGTATTAGTATACCGCAACCATTTGTGCAGTCGATCGAAGTACAGACTGCATACATTCATAGCGCTGATGCACCTGATAAATTACATGTACCGTATATGGTCCGTCGTATACACACGGTGCGCACGTGTGACAGTCCATTTTTCCTCTTCGTGTGTCAAGGCAACAACGCACGTTGTGCATCCATAAACGGGGGTACTAGTAGTCACGTGAGAATTCAGCGGTGGTCGAATCTCACCCAGGGAAACATCAGACGGGCAAAACTTCGAGATCTTATAAAGATCGCGATGTTAACCTTCTCGATCTTTTGCCAGTCTGACCGTGCCTATTTTGTATACACTGCATTCCAGTTATAAATAATCGAAGTCCTAGGGATCGGCAATTTCATAAAAAAAAGTATAACGGCATTTCGTCTTATCGACGAATACAGTTCTGAGTATGTTATGAAGAAAAAAAAAGACGGCAACGATACGTATGATGCGTAATTCAATGCTTAGTAATATTTGGTCATATCAAATACGCTGCACTGGATGAAAAGGCAATTTGAAACAGATTTCAAACAGAGTATAGTTTGTACTTTCATGCTTAGTTTGAAAAAAAAAATATAAAAAAGTGAAGTGATGGTTAGGAATGTGTTCATAGGCCTGATTCGTTATTCCAAAGTTCGTCGATTACGAACGTTTACGAACGTTCATTATTCCCGACTTATTTCGGAGGATCGTTCCGAAGATTCGATATTCCCAGGATTCGTAATTCAAAAGCTTGGTTAATCCGAAAATGAAATAAGGTTCTGAAAGGCGTAACTTTGCTATAGAAACGAAGACGATGATTTAGATTTGTAATTCCAAAATTGTGTCTGTGTACTCCTTTTTTTTTTTTTTCACGTTTGGATTCACGAATCTTAATTCATATTCCTATCGGCGAATCTTTGGAATAACGAAGGTTCTTATCATTTTCGGATTAAAAAACCTGATTTCATTTTCGCAGTGATGAACCGTATACGAATGACGAACCTTTGGACAAACGCCATAAGATAATGTTCGTGATAACGATCCCTAATATTCACTTTCGATTAATACAATGCAAGTTATCCACGGGGAAAAGTGAACGAATAAAAATAACAAGCGTTCGCTCATGCAGTCTCCGTGAATTTCTTCTTGTACAATGTAGGAAAGCGAGGAGTGGCATCTCATTGGAACGGAGCATGTTTCTTTTGTTCTTTGCCAATGACGCTCGGAAATGACTTTGTTTCAACAAAAATTTTGCTGTAACCGTGTTCTTACAAAAGTGTTCGTAATAATTTCACACAATTGTTTTTAATGTCGACAAATTTGGCAACTTTAATTATGAATTACTTCGTTATCGCAAAATATCGTAACCCTCTCCATTGCAACGTCACACGCTTAAACATGAGCTCTTCAGAGAATTGTATAATTCATGCACACCATAAAATTTTTTACATTTTTTTACATTAATTATAGATTCAATCGAAATGTAAAAGCAGCCACCGATTGTCCCGCGGTTATTTCCACGTTTTCTTATACAATCCACGATTAGCAGAATGATTCCCCTCAGACATCTCTGACACTTACTTTCTCCCTTTTTTTCTTTTTTTTTTCTCGAGATCTTATATGCGACTTCTATACCTGATGCGGTTATCCCCTTATCAGTGACGAATGTCAACTACGCGAGTAAACTGTTTAATATACATCATTTTTTCTTCAGCTTTTTTTTAACAGCTCCATGACTATAATGGATGAGTTTGGAATATGTCGACTATTTTGAGAGACACGCGTTCCAAATATGATTTCTACCAGTCGTATAGCGCGAGGGGCAAACAGTCTACGATTTCAATCATCAGTTCGAAAATGTGTATCTTGTCGGGCACAAATCTTTGAGGGTCCAGTGGAAAATGAATGAATGCGTTTTTAATTCATGTTTGCCTGTACACATTGTCATTTCATCTCTATATCCCCTTCAAGTTTAGTTCCAACTGGATTTCGAGAACATTTTGCTGTCTCCTGTGTCATGAAGTCAGTTTTCAGAATATTATTCATCAAAGTATAATATCAAATATTTTCATAAACAATTAATGTCGTCGATGAATCGATCATAGTCGGAAAAGCTTACATAAATTATTATCATAAAGGAGGGGTTCGTTATAATGGATTTTTTTTTCAAATTTCATAGGAAAACACAATCATCTCTGTGAGAAAATTTTAGAGCTGTGTGTCCTCTTTGGTCTGTGCAGCTGGGGGTGTAGACGGAGTGGCAACTCTTCGTGTAATTCGGACAAACACAATGCATATTCAATGCATTTTTATACCATATAAGATGTCCAACATTCATAGGCTACGTTAATGAAGTCATGCCCGACACCACTCTGTGAGACGAAAAACGCGCTTCGAATTTCATTGAATTACAAGCTATATTTTACCAGAAAATCTTAAATGAAATGCTCTATTTGGAATTCATAAACATGTATTTCTAGTTTCTTCGAAATGCCATTAAAACTAGATTTTTTTAGACATTTATATTTATCCATGATGCAAACTTTTTGCTTACATGTAATTTTTGATTGTTTATCATATCTGTATGTTGTGATTTTTCAAAGAAAGTGTTCCGCCGAAGTATAGCGTGTTTTTAAAACTCTTTAGCGTCAAAATCGACAGTTTTACACTGCATTTTGATTCTCTACTCCAATTCAAGACCTGCTTACCGCATGATGCACTCTCTCTTGTCAAAGCACATGGCTACACGAAGTGTTGAACGCGTAACGTTCTATGGTGTCGAGCATGACTTCAAAGGAGAGTTGTTTCTTCTTCTCGGGCCACCTTCCCTGGTCGGTGTAAGCCACACGGCTCTACCTTGAAAGGAAACTATTCTCCTTTTGTTCTCAGGGAAGATGTAGAGATGAACAAAGATTACACCTGTCGGCATGTGCATCGAAGCGTATGCACGGTGGTATACCTTCGTCGACATAGTTATTCTGCTGTTGTGAACTCATTAAACGGAGAATTGGTTAATGAGTTAATACTCACCTCATGCAGAGATGAGTGATAAAGCTCAGGGGCGGATCCAGGAATTCCGCAAAGAGGGACGCCTTTACAAAATTAGAATGTGTCGGGGGACGAACGCGCCAACTCCATTTTTCTTTTTATTTCTTTTTTTTAAAACCAAAATAAGGGGGAGGGGGCACCCGGTGTGCCTCCGCCTGGATCCGCCACTGAAGCTGCACACATTTCCTTACGGGGATTATCGAATACACTTATCCAAGCTGGGCTGGTCTCAAGAGTCTCTCACTGAGCTGCGAACGTTTGCGAACATTGTGAATTTAAACTTTCGTCTGCAGGATTCGAAAACAGTTGCAATCAAATTCTAAGATATTGCATTGTCGTGCATGTCGCCAAGAAATTTTGTAGACCTACTCGTATGACCAAACGTCTTTGCAGCAAGACGAAAAGAAAACACTGTTAAAAGACGATGAAAATCGTTTGCGTATTATTCGAATTGCAACTGTTTACGAACCTTGACTAAACCTTAAATTAGTTATACGTTTGTAAACAGTAACCGCCAAGTGAGATACAGTGTACATTGTATACTAGTAGGCCTATATAGGCCTACTCCGTACGATGAAACATCTTAAATTGCCATCCCTTGCTTCAAAAAGATGAGCTGTAGGCCTACATAATACAAGTCTACGGGAATGCGCGAACAGAAATCGGCCAAACTGACCTATTGTTGAAAAATGAATGAAAATCAAATCACTCGACTTTTGTTTTACAGTGTGTTTTTTTTTTACAGTAATGATAATGATACTAATGATTAAAAAAAATAATAATAGTGGCCTCTTACAATACACTGAAGTCCATCAAGAATGATGCTCATGGCGCTGTTACATAACCAGCATGAACAGTATACCGTATAATACAACCATAAAATAATCAAATACGATAACTTATCAGAACAAATTAAATACAACCAAAAACAAAATGCTTATACATAACGAAATTGATCTAAAATATTGAGAAAACTGTATGAAAAAAAACAACGTAGTATATACGTCTTTTGGTGAGACCGGGCATTTTCCTTAAGATAGTGCTCCTCGCCTATGTGTGATATGGAACTCCCTCCCATCTTTTCTACGTGAAATTGACTAACTGGATCACCTCAAAGCCTCTGATTTTTTTTTTTTTTTTAACCAGGCATTCAATTGCTAAGGAGTCTGCGCGTTTGAATGTTTCTATAAAAGATATATGGCGCCATACAAATGCTGTTGATCATCATCATCGTCATCATCATCATCATCATTGATTTCTTTCTTTATTGCGTTTAATCTTTTTCCTGTCCACTTCAAAGTAAAATCGTTATTACGAGTGTTCTGTGTTCATATTCGTAATTTTTTTTCCATTTTGCTGCAGTAATTTCAAGAAAGTTGTACTCATTTCTATATGCCCTATTTGTAGGTCGATAATGCTAATCGTAGTTTTGAAGGTTCGACAACTACCACCCCCCCTTTTTTTTTGTTTTTTTTTTTGTTTTTCTTTTTTTGTAAAGGCCCTTATACTGGTACAGACGAGGACGAAGCGCGCTGGCTAACGCAAGAATAACACCGAGGTTCGATGTGAAGTACTCACAATTAATACACTTTGTACATTCATTTATAGGCAAGCAGAGAGAGAGAGAAAAAAAAAGATACAGGTGTACTGGACATTTCTTACGAACACGGGGGGGGGGGGGGGGGGCGTTCAAACAGAAGAACACGCGCGCATAATTATCATTCTTTGACAAAACAGCCTGGGAAACAGCGGAGGAATGAACAGTCTTCCCAGCTAGTCTCGAGTCAAAGGCCTCGGGCATTGCAATACGAAATTATTCTATTCTCCTTTCTTTTACGTTTGTAACATAAACCAGCGAATACCGGTAGCCAATAATTCATCACACATAATCATATCAATCTACCCCTGCAAAAAGACTAGCATGTAACTACATTCCACATGACCAACGAAAATACACGTGGCCGTATGCTTATTATAGGCAAATGTAGCTTAGGGACGCTGCTGTTGTGCTAAATACACAAGGCATGGCGCGCAAGCAAACCAAATCGGATTCTCTGTGGAAACATGCTGAATGTTTCGGGTGGTAGGCAGCGGCTCTGCGGCAGATAGGTGAATTCTGCCAACTACTTTACACGGCATGATCGTGGCAATGCAACTCTCTTGTAATCTAATGCTCAGAAAAACAACAACAAAACAAAAACAAAATGTATATTACTTCTGAAAACTGAAAGAAATTCGAACTTGCAACCTTGCAGTATTAATCACAACACTATTCAAGTAGACCATCGCTATTTACGATTTCGGCAGAGGACTTGATTTCCTTCCTTATCGAACGCATACGAAAAATGAAGTAGCGTCCGTCGCAATGTTGGCAACGAAGCCAACACGTGGCGCGGTGAAAAGTGGAAGCACGTGTTTGCGAACATTTCACGCACAGCAACAGCGCGATAACGGCTAGGCCCTATATTTCCCCAGACAGATTTCAGTACGTAGGATAAAACGTCTCTGAAACAAACCAAAAAATAAATAAATAAAATGCTTTCTGTGAAAAAAATTAAAAGCTGAGTTTCTTTCCCCACGTGTAGTGTCACGATATATAGAGGAATGGTATAGGCCTACAGCCATGTTTCACCTTATTACGATATGCTAATAATTTCAAGAGTTTGAAAACATGCAGATAAAGGAGAAGATGATTAACCATCAAAGTTTAAATCTCCTTAGCATGAGTCACTAGCTTGGGCAATTGAACTAAACAAAAGAATTCAAACTTAAGAATGGCAAGAAAGAGCGGATGTATGCTACAGACATCGTAATTGCTTGCTGTCTTTATTATAATAGGGCCTATTAGGCCTACAGGCCTGGCTCGTGTTTGGCTCATCATCACCACAGAAATCGGCACGAATTAAGGACAAAGGAATTTTTCTCCTCTATGTGCGTATAAGCACCGGCAAGATTAGGGTCCAGGTCAGGACCGTTCGATGGGATGAAAGGTTTGACCGCTAAAAGAAAGATGACCTTTATACGGAGAGACAACACGTACGACAATGGGCCGCTTTCCAGAGTCTGTCCGACGCAACAACACTCAATTCGAACCAGGGTGGCCATTGTCAGAAAAGTGCCACAAATAATGAGTGAATGAAGTCGTTGTTAGAAAGTTCAAAAATAGTTGATGGTGGTATACTTATACCTATAGCTAGGAGGAAGGGCATCAGGAACAGATATCCAACCATTTGAAGTTCATGCAAGACGCAATGTATATGGCATAATGCCTGATGGCTGCGATAGCTTGTAAATCGTAAAGTAAAATCGTAAAGGTAAAAACGGACATCGGTGGCATGCGAACCCCTTTTTTTTTTTTGGTCACTTTTGAATCAAAAACATATGTAAGAGTGGTGGAAAGAGACATAAAAACGTTGTTTTTGCTGTTTTCAATCTAGTAAAACGATTCAATAGTTTCAGTCACACGTTTTTGCAGAAAACTCAAACATCACATCTTTTTGTCAGTTATGTTCATATTTTGAATAGGCCGAACGGAGGGGGAAAAATGTAGGGCATCTTATGTCTTTTGATATCCATTTTAGACGATTATGGTCAAAGTCTAGTAATTGATGGCATTTTCTAATCTCATTCTAAACACGCATGCAGTGACAATTTCGTTATCCGACTTTCGTCACAAAAATCATTGATTTTTATCTTTCGGTGGCCCGAAAGAAAATTCTTGTGGAACGAAAAAAAATAAAGAAAAACATAAGAAAAACGAAATCGGTCCCACTTAACACAGACAAATGCATATTAAGTATTACTGAAGTGATACAGGTACCCATGTCTAAAATAAATGAATAGAACATTCAATCATCTTACCGATATTCTGAGTTCTAAGATTTAGCAAGTGAAGAGTTTGTTAGCAAAAACCGATAAGTCCATATTTGCGAAATGGAGATATTTGAGATTAAAGGTCAAGAAAAATAAAGAGAATAAAAAGAAATTTTTTGCTTCTTTTGACCATAACTTCAAAATTATACCTTTATATGTATTGACCAATATATCATTTAAAAGGTATTATTTTGTACTTTATGACAGAGGCCGTACTTCAAAATCTTCAAAAATGGACTTATCGGTTTTTGCAAACAAACTCTTCAAGTATAGGCTTATTGATCATTATAAAAATTGTGCCTATATTTAGGTGGTCAAAACTTACGTTTGAAATGAGAAAGTGGGAGCATTTGCAGACGTTTTTAAACATCAGACATTTGATTTAGCATTGTAAAGAGCCGAAAGTTACTGTTATCCATTTCTGATTGTAAAAGCAACCATCCAACATTTGTATTTTAACACCTAACGGAGCCGAATGTTACCGTTCCTCATTTTCAAATGTATTAACCGACATTCATTTTAGCATCTTACGGAGCGAAATGCTATCCTTATTCATTTCCGAACGTGAAAGAAAACATCCGCTATTTATTTCAGCATTTAACTGAGCCGATTGATACCATTAATAATTTCCAAATGTAAAAACAACAATCTGTTTTTCATGTTAGCATCGTACGGAGCAAAATATTACCGTTATTCATTTCCAAATTTAAAAGCAAATATCCGACATTTATTTTATTATCTCAAGGAGCCGAATGTTATTGCTGTCCACTTCCGAAAGTGAAATGAATAATCTGACAATTATTTTAGCATCGTGTGCAGAACCGAATGTTACGTAAGGGCAGACATCAGACATTAACTTGGCCATAAAACGCAGCTGAATGTTACTGAATGTTACATTTCGAACTGTATATTATAAGAGCAAATATCTGACATTTTAGCATCATGAATATGGAGCAGAATGTTACTGCTATTCACTTCCAAACGTAAAATCAATCATCTGACGTTTATTTTGGCATCTTCCGGAGCCGAATGTTATTGCTATTTACTTTCGAAAGGATATTAAAAGAAAATATCCGATATTTATCTAATCATCGTACGGAGTTGAATATTATGGTTATTCATTTCCGAACGTCATAGGAATTATTCGACATTAATTTTTGCATCTTCCGAAGCAGAATGTTATTGCTATTTACTTTCGAACGTAAAAACAAACATCTGGCATTTATTTTATCATCGTACGGAGTTGAATACTATTGTTATTCATTTCCGAACGTCAAAGCAAACATCAAACATTAATTTTACCATCGAACGCAGGTAAATGTTACTGTTATTCATTTCAAAATGTAAAAGCAAACGTCCGACAGTTATTTCAGCCTCGTATGGAGCAGAATATTACTGTTATTCACTTCCGAACGTATAGCAATCATCTGACATTTATTTTAGCATCTTCCGGAGTCGAATGTTATTGGTATTTACTTTCGAAAGTAAAAGCGCATCCGATATGTTTTATTAAATCATCGTACGGAGTTGAATATTATTTTATTCATTTCCGAACGTCAAAGGGATCATTCGACATTTTTTTTTTATCATCTTCCGGAGCTGTATGTTACTGCTATCTACTTTCGAACGTAAAAGCAAACATCCGGCATTCATTTTATCATCGTACGGGGTTGAATATTACTACTATTCTTTTCCGAACGTCAAAGCAAACATTCGACGTTTATTTCAGCATCGTCTGGAACCGACTGTTATCCTTATTCATTTCCGAACGCAAAATCAAGTCTGACATTAATTTTAGCACCGTACGGAGCTGCATGAATATTGACCGTTATTCATTTCCAAAGGTATAAGCAAACATCCGACATCTATTTTAGTATCATACGGAGTCGCATATTACCGTTGTTCATTTCCAAAATTAAAAGCAAGCATCTGACATTTATTTCAGCATCTTACGGAGCCGATAGTTACCGCTGTTCATTTCCAAAAGTAAAGGCAAACATCCGACTTTTTTTTTGGTGGCCGATTTTCCCGCAAAGAAAATATATCTTACTACAAAATCGGGATATTCCTCAACCTATTTCTGATGCAAACATATCTAAGTTTTGAAAGGAAGCTGTAACTGCCCACCTGTCATCACATACGACGCCTTATCGACTTTATTTTCTTGACGTTAACAGACATTAATTATGTTCTACCAGCATTCGAAAGACACGAGATTTTCGCGCTGTTCAACAAACCCGCCGATCGGCGACCGCGAAGCATGGCTCCACAAAATTGGTGACACCGATAGTGAATCCTATTCCCATCATCTTTAGAAATTTACGCACACGTCGATGCACCAAGACAAAAGGTAATTAGGACACCAGAGTCTGCCCCTCTGCTGGAAATCGCCTATAGTTCCTATTGTTTGAATTTGTATGGAGCAAGCACAAAGGGAAGGATTACAGTAACAAAAGGTCTTGCTCATTATCGTCTACTATCAATCAACGGCAAAACTACGACGGCATAATCGTGATATAGTCCCCACCTCGGGTATAACGTCACCGGTGGGGACTAATAGAATCCCAACAGCTACCTTGCACACAACTGTACATGTACATATCTCCTTGTGCTGCGCTTGTCTGCTCTCGTCTTGATTGGTCACCTCAACGCGCACGGGAGTTCTGTCTTCACCAAAGACGCTTGGTCTTCACACTCTGTTTATCTCGGTGTATCTCCGTCTATTATGGTCGTGATATGTGACTGTGCACCTCAAAACGAACATAAAGTCGCACACACTGATTTTGCGTGAGGACTGAAAATAAGTGAAATGGGTCAACCTAGCCGAACTTGACTTTTTCATATTTTCTGAAAGAGCGGGTCTTCTTTTACATTATACTAAAATTTGGTATCATAAAACGGGCAGGAAAGTGTGTTTTTTAGCAGTTTATCTCGAACATTTTTGGTAGAATAGTGTGATTAGGTGTGTCTTTAGAATCCCTTTTTCATTTCTGAAAAACCTTGTCCACACTCTTCACTTTCAACTCTAATAACTTTTGAAAGGACAATACTACTGCTTTAAAAGTTGGCATTAATTATGGACAGAATGTGTTAATGAGGCATGCTTAATTTCACTTTAATTTGATAATCCCTTCATTGTTGTTACTCTGGTGGTTTAGTTCCTGATTTTTGTCCCATTCATCGCACAGCCAACACGGTTTGGTAAAGATTAAGCGCTTGAATAGACACTGTACTTCAGAGCCTCTTTTCTCAGTTCACACTTTTCCTGAGTTTGTGCTTTCTTTCCAATATTTAGATAGGTTAGAGGAGTCCATTTGATTTGAGTTATACATCATTTTAAAGCTTAAAGTCTGCTCTTTCAGAATATGGTCTTAACTAAAAATTCATGTCTGGCGACTTTTTGTTTGTTTTGAGGTGCACTGTCACATATAGTCCCCACTCTATGGAAACTGTGTGCGAATTACACGGTGATGGGGACGATTTCACGACCATAAAGTAGCTCCTCCCTCTGTTATGCTCGTGATATAGTCCCCACACAACGATAAACTGTGCGTGTTTCGAATGGAGATGGGGATTATTCCAACAGTATTATACTCGTGATATAGTCCCCCCTCCACAGGGAACCCGTTGCGTTATATATGGCAGTGGGGACAATTTCCACAAGGTTTATCTTGCTTGGATTTATCGGACAAATGATTGCTTTGTTGTTGTTGTTGTTGTTTTTGTGTGACTTTCTCGAAGTTCGAATTGCCTCTCGTCAATCATTTTTCTTGTCCTTTTCCTTTTCTATGTTCTACCGATTTTTGTTTTATACATAATATTGTGACTTCAATTTTTTTTTCTTCTTTACACGTTTAGAGCATTGTACCGGATTCCTCTTTGAGTGGAAGAATGAGAGAGAGAGAGTGAGAGAGAGGGAGAGAGAGGGAGAAGAGAGAGAGAGGGAGAAAAAAACAACAACAACCCCTGACTCAATTACCGCCAGAATACTACACTGAACAATGTGATGAAAACAAGTAGCCTATAATATATTTTTAGCAGAACAAAAGGAAAGAAAATGTTTCAATTACCCTATAACAATTAAGAATTCGGTTGGCCCGTCCGAGGCATGCAAGCGCAAGTTGGGTGCGTGCGTCGTTGTATTTATATTGATTTATGATGATGATAATGATGATGATGATGATGATCATGCAATGTCATTGCTATTGCTGTAGTATTATGTCAGTTAAATGCATTTTCCGTATTTTCTCTTTACTTTGATGCAATTTTTATAGTTATTTTTTATAGATGTTATTACATTTTTGAATAAACGGAAAACTACTTTGAATTTTAAGGCTTTGATGTGGGTCGATTCAGCTATTCTATTTCTTTATTCATTTCTTATTCATTTATTATCTCATTCATTTAGTCATAATTTTCGCTGCAGTTTGTGTACAAAACAGATTTTATGTTATGCAGTATTGTGTTCTACGTGTGTTCCGTACCTCTAGTTAAAAAGAAAAAAATGTAACAATCAAGGCATAATGTTGAGAGGCCTTTGTCCAAAGCAAACGATTTTCTTATTGATAACGGTCTCCCCCACTTGCATACTTCACGTATTATTACACATGATTATGTATTTGTCATGTGAAATTTTGTTTGCGTTTTCATGATTTCACTAGAAAATTAATTAAAATGCAACTATGTAATTAAATGCAAATCCCAAATCAAATGCAGGTGTATGAAATCACAACTCATTTGCCTTTAAAGACAACTCTATAGAAATTTAAAAAAAAAAAAATCGCTGTATTCAAACGCAAGAGCGTTGCAGAGATGTACGGTTTTCATACAAAACTATAGAAACTGCGTTTAAAACCATCCCTGAACATACGGAAGTCCGTTATTGTTGAAAAGACTTGCATTGTTTTTGTTTTATTTACTAATTACTACTATAAAAACTGCATTTAAAACCATCTCTGAACATCTATATATACGGAAGTGCGTTATTGTTGAAAAGACTTCCATTGGGTTTTTTTTTAAAATCAAAATAAATGCAAGTCCATCAAATCACACGAAACGCTGTACTAGTATTTCAACGGAAGAGCACAGCCGCCAGAGAAGACTTGCGATTTTGTACGAAACTATAGAAACTGCGTTTAAACGCATCTCTAAACATCAACGGAAGTGCGTTATTGTTGAAAAAACTTGTATTAATTGTTTTTTTTATTTCGTACGCAAAATTAAAAATCAAGATCCATTCTGAAAATCAAATGCAAGTCCATCAAATCACACGGAACGTCAAGGCTTGCGTTTGGATTCATATACGAAACTATGTGTAGGAAACTCAGTTAAACTCAATTGCGTTCAAACGCAACTGTCCATATTATGCAAGTCCATCAAACCACACGCAACGCTGTATTTAAAACGCAATTTAAGCGTTGCAGAATCTCGGACTTGCAGTTTTTGTACAAAACTAATAAAAGTCTATGCGGAAGTGCGTTATACATTGTTGAAAAGACTTGCATTATTTTTTTTTTTTAATTTCGTAATGGCTACAGGAACTTTCGCCGTGACCGAACTTAATCTGCACTAGCACGGGAAAGAAATCGCAACATTTACACATTTCAAACTACCGAAACGCATGCTGCTTCCTGAAATGTCAATAAAGAAAAGGTAGCAAGTTATTGTTGCAGTTCGTTATGCCGAAGGTTTAAATCTCAGTCCAAAGTTATTAGTCCGACAAAGGAAAGATGTTTGTTTTTACGAACTAGTAATCCGAAAGTTGTCGTTTTCAGATTAACAAACTTGACTTTTGTTTTTTTATTTCAGACGGGCCTGCACCGTACAGCGCGGTTAAATGTTGCGAATCGCAGCGCGAGAACAATTCATTTTCCGAGTATGGCAATAGAAATTTATAGGCAAAACAAATATGGCGACTTAAGGAAGGAAAATCACACATATTATTTCAACTCAGTCGGCACTGAAAAATTATCTCGACAGAATCATACGAATTCACACGCATATCTTCGCAGCAACGCAATGAATATAAATCGCAATGGTACAATTTTGCAATTTGGGGAATTTGTGTTTGATTTTTCAAATCAAGTTTAAAACGTAGTGTCTAGAAACGGGCACAGGTTTCCGATCTCGTTCTCTCCAAATCTCTCTAGAGATTTTGGAATTGTACGTTGTCGTCACTAATCCACGCGAGATTTATGCATGAACTAAAACATTATTGTTGCTAATGTCAGTATAGGCATGTTTTGGCGGCAAAAGGAAGGAGAAAGATTTTTCAAATCAAGTTTAAAACGTAAAGTGTCTAGAAACGGGCACAGGTTTCCGATCCCGTTCTCTCAAAATCTCTCTAGAGATTTTGGAATTGTACGTTGTCGTCACTAATCCACGCGAGATATGCATGAACTAAAACATTATTGTTGCTAATGTCGGTATAGCCATGTTTTGGCGGCAAAAGGAAGGAGAGAGATTTGAGTAGCGATCCGCATTAGGCATCGTGGAAATTGTCCCCACTGACATACATAACGCAGCCGGTTCGCCGTGGAGGGGGGACCATATCACGAGTATACTGTTGGAATAATCCCCACCTCCATTCAAAACACGCACAGTTCGTCGTTGTGTGGGGACTATATCACGAGCATAACAGAGGGGGAGTGGCTACTCTATGGTCGTGAAATTGTCCCCACAACGTGTAATTCGCACGCAGTTTCCCATAGAGTGGGGACTATATCACGACCATATACTAGTAATAGAGGGAGATACACGGAGATACGCAGTACTGTATGAAGAGTGTGTGTGTCACTTTAGTGTGTGTTGTCTCACGGCTATTGACCAATCATGACGTCAGTTGCGTCAAAATCCGCAAGACTGGTACAGCTGTACACACTACGCAATACGTGCTACACTCCCAACTAGGTAGGTACTAGGTGGGATTGTAATAGTCCCCAACGGAGAGGTGGGGACTATATCACGATTATGCCACTACGACTTTTTTACAACCTTTTCAGTACCAACCTACAGCAAAACTGTATGCTTTTTCAACACGTAAGTACCACGGTTAGTGCTGGTAGTGACTGGATGTACCTACCTGGTTTGTTGATGTTTATGATCGAGCCACGCTGCGGTGGACTCAGCATACACAAGTGCGCTTCCGCGGCCAAGAACACAGCCGCGAACAGTAGACACGAGATCGTCAAAAGCTTCTGCATGATGCTGACTTCAGTGGTTAGTGAACTTGTAGACACTAAAATGGTGTGTTTTCACGTCTTCTGTGGTTATATTAACACCTAAAACAACTCAGTAGTGCACGAGTCACATACAATCTGAGTTGACCCGCACTGTCACATGTAATCACTGCAGTGCACGCGTGATGTAAACAAGAAACCGAATTCACATGACCTGGCCGTTCTGCTCGATTGGGTATCACGTGACTTCAATTCACTCAGGTGACTGAAAGTTCACTTTTTTTTTGGTCCGTGCTTCATTGCACGGGCGGGCGGGCAGGCAGGTACAGTTTGTACAGCTGTACCAATACTGATCTCTATGATTTTTTTTTTTAGGTGATCCGAGTATCCTTCGGATCACCTTCTGTATCTGTACGGATTCTTTCTTCTTCTTTCTTTCTTTATTTCTCCGCAAAAGTTGTGCAGAGGTTAGCTCAGAAAGTCCGCTGCCTATCAATTTCAAAATTATACCATGTATGCATCATGTCCCAAAGACGACAAATCTAATGTATCATTGTGATCAGTGGACCGTGACGTCACTATGACGTCATTATATGAAAACACATTCTCAATCATATCTCATTAATGGAATGAAATTTTTCAATGAAATTTACGTCACATATATTTCAAATTATGCGCATTCTACTCATGTTCTCAAAATTCATATTTTCTCTTAAAACGTGCGCGTACGCGCGCGTTGAAATATTTGTATGCTCCAATCGAGCTCAAAATTTTTTTGCACACGTTTCAGACCATTTGGAGCATTTTTTGAAAAATTGAAAAAATCGGACGGACGCGTACGCGCGCGCGCATATACGCACGCACAGCTCATGTGCAATTGAAATTTCCAGTTTTTTCACTTTGATCGGATGTCTGAAATGTTAAGGAATATTTATACCAAGTTTCAAATCAATCCGACTCAATATGACGTCATACGGGCCCGTCAAAGTTGAAATTCCGCGCGCGCGTCAATGGCGATATACAGTGCAACTATGCCAAAAAACTGCCAATTTTAAATCCGATTTTACTCGTCAGGATGGACGGTGACCCCCCATTTTCTGTACATATTTTGAAAGCTGATGAGTTGTACATGTCATTTCATGGGGTGGCAATGCTGACAAAATGATTAAAAGATATCAAATTTCTTAATAAAGTAAAAAAAGTAAATTTTCAAAATGACGTCATCAAATTTCAAGTTCATTCGAGCATATCTCACTAGTCCTTAGTCAATTTTCACCCAGATTTCAGTATGATGTAGCTTATTTAATGTTCTTTCAAACATAGAATTACAATATTTTGATTGGATAACGGTATCACCTCGTAAAAATGGATTAAAAGTAATCTTGTCAAATTTGACCAGTTTACGTGTTATCTCTATGGGAGTGCAGTTTTTCTGGAAATGAAAATTGACATGACTATCTTTATCGAGCACTAGCTCACTTAAGCTTCGGTAAATTTCTCCCAGATTTTAATATGTTGTAGCTGAGACTTTACGCTACCGTAAGTGTGCCCTTCGTTTTTTCATACGATGTCAAAATCACGTCAAAAAATTGGGTTGAAATTCAGGCTTATCTTCGATGTATTGAGATATTTCTTTCTTTCTGCAACTTTCTTTGCAATAACTCAAGAAAAACGGCCTCTATCACTTCTATATTTTGCACATGTTTAGTTCATGTCACGTGAATTATTTCATAAAATAACAGCTACTTGATCGGACACCATCTTGGGTATGTAAATTAGGGTCAAAGGTCATAGGTGTTTCACCCTGTATCTTAGTGAATACATGTCTTATCTTTCCCATATTTTGCACACGCAAAGACCATGTTACAAGGATCATTTCACAAAATAATCACTTTTTACTCAGATGCCATCTTGTCTGTGCAAATTGAGGTCAAAGGTCATATGTACTTCTTTTTGTATCTTCGTTATGACGTGTTATCTCTATGGGAGGGAATTTTCTTTAATGTGAAAATTGACATGATTGTCTTTATCGAGCACTAGCTCACTTACCCTTCGGTGAATTTCTCCCAGATTTTAATATATTGTAGCTGAGACTTTGCGCTATCGTTTCATTTCCTTCGTTTTTTCATACGATGTCGGAATTACGATAAAAAATTGGTTGAAATTAAAGCTTATCTTCTATGTATTGAGATATTTCTTTCTTTCTGCAACTTTCTTTGCAATAACTCAAGAAAAACATGCCCTATCACCCCCATATTTTGCACATGTTTAGTTCATGTCTCGTACATTATTTCATAAAATAACAACTACTAGATCGGACAACATCTTGGGTATGTAAATTAGGGTCAAAGGTCATAAATGTTTCATCTTGTATCTTAGTGAATACCTGTCCTATCTTTCCCATATTTTCCACACGTATAGACGATGTCGCGAGAATCATTTCACAAAATAACCACTATTTCATCAGATGCAATCTTGGGAGTGCAAAGGTGGGTCAAAGGTCATATGTATTCATTGCTGTATCTTCGTTATTCAGTGTATACAGAATTTGGTACCAAAGATGGCAGATATGACTCCCTTTTCTAAATGAGAATGCAAACATCACACGGCCAATGTCTCTAAACACAGATGAAACTTGTATGGTCATGCCTATTGCGATCAGGACTCGAATCATTGATAAAAAAAAATCGGATCACCTTAATTTGTCAGTGATGACAAATTACAATCTCTAGTTTTTTTTTTTTTTTTTTGAATAGAGATCAGTGGCAGGTACATCTACATTATTACTATTAAAACCGAATACTGTGGTCGGCTCTGGGGAATAATAACTTATTGTGATAAGAAAAAATTGGGCGTAATGCCGTAATACATCTTAGCAGAAGGTCTATGGGACATTCCACCGATTCTTACGAATAAAAACGTATGCATGTAGAATGTTGTGCACAGGTTCTTGGGTAAACATCATGAATTTGCCGGACAAATAATGTTGTTAGTCTTCAATAATTCGAATAATCAACGTCGCCATAGTGCTTGAGACTTTTAATCATCTTGTACAAAAAGGGTGAATTGGATTATAGGGTGCCTCATCCATGCAATAATTTCGATGTAACATCCAGTTGGAAATCTCCTTAGAATAATAGTGTTTTGTTTTGTTTTGTTTTGTTTTGTTTTGTTTAGTTAGTGTTTGGTTCTTTTTTTCTGGGGGGGGGGGGGACTCGTGGATGCCTTCCCTTTTATTTTTTGTTTTGCAGTTTGAGTTATGTGATGAAGTTGAATTTTCTTATAACTTCAAACAGGCTATTTTATCTATCCCAATGTGATTATTCATAATTATTGCTTGTTTGTTTGTTTGTTTGTTTGTTTGTTCATTTCCATCTAAAAAAGATGGCCTGATAGCCCATATTCAGCCACGTTAAGCTGGTCTTCCATGGGGTCCAGTTGGATGTGAGGTGTGACCACTTCATCGGGTTAAACATCCTTCTCTTTTCGATGAATGAATGAAGCGGGATCTCTTACGTGCATGAGTTGTTACTCTCATAAAAACACGGGACCTCCATTTTATGTCCTATCCGAGGGACAGATTATTTTGCCTCCTGCTAGAGGGGACGGTATGATTACACACAACATTGCTCAGTTCAGACTCGGGTTCGAACCCGGGCCCTTAGGATTGTGAGGTATAATAGACGCGCTACCGATTGAGCCAGCTCACCGTTGGTGGGACTGGCACGTGACACAGTGGTGGAGGCCCTAATAGATTTGTTGCCCTTTCGGAGAATAATAGGGCACTTAATTCAGGTCGTTCTTCTAAGGTAGGCCTACTAATAGCAGGCCTACTATAGGTATGTTGGGTATACTATTAACATGATTAATGTACAGTTTGTTGCACTGATCGCTTTGTCGGTGGCATCTTGCGAGCTTCCTGCTCTGAAGGATATCCAATCATTTTCATTTCCTATCAACCCTTTTCCGTACCAATGAGTCAATTGTAGGTTCCCTTCACACACGGTTTTATTTATCCGTCATGAATGTACCCTTGAGAATTATTTTAATCGATTTTGTGCTATGTAAATGCTATTTGCATAATACTGAACTTACACTCTTAAAACATCCGAGTCAGAACTGACCCGGAACTGGGTCCGTTGGGGTCACACACCGTTCCGGGTCAAAATGACTTGGAATTTGGTCATGATGGCCCCGAATGGGGTCACCCTGACCCAAGTCATGACTCTGAATGGGTCATATCTGACCCCATTCCGTGTCATTTCTGACCCGGAACGGTGTGTGACCCCAACGGACCCAGTTCAGGGTCAGTTTTGACTCGGATGTTTTAAGAGTGTATAACTTATAATTTACGTGTTGCTTTACATTGTCACTGATGGATGTTGTATAGGCACAACACTGTATGATTTGTGTGGAAACCTAATAAATGAAATGAAATGAAATGAAATGAATGAAATGAAATGAAACTGATTTCACACACATATGAGGGCTAACAACGGTAAAGAAATTCTATTATATGGCAGTCATGATAAAAGTCTGGCTGGGTTTTCAAGAAAATCAAAATTGGGTAGTAATGTGCCCCGCCCCTTCCCCACGTCTTCTATAGGGCCTACTGGACCAAAGAGGCCATCCCCTGATCCTATGATCGAACTTGAAGCTATGATCACCAATGTAGGCATATATACTCGAATGTGCAGCACTAACTTCACAGTTATGATCACATATCATTTTCTGGTAATGTAGAAGGGCTAGGATTTTAGATATTCCTTCTTTTTTTTTTGGGGGGGGGAGGCACTTTTGTGTTCCACCTTTGAAATGGCTGAGATATCCACAAAAAAGTAAAGCAAAGTGGTCCTAATAAAAGGTGGGACCAACCCTTTACTAAGACCACTTTGTTTTACTTTGTTTCGTATATCTCAGCAATTCAAAAACAAATGTTCATCAAATAAACTTTTAGCTCCTCTTAGAATAGTATATTTCAAATACATGAAATAAGTGGTTTCAAATGACCTCCCCAAAGTTAAAATCTGAATTCCAATCTTAATCAAAAATATCTCATGCCTTTCGGGAAGAATAATGTAAAAAGTAATAAAACGATCAATAACGTCGCATGACGAAAGTCGGGGAATACTCACAATGATTGTAATATCTTAATTGAGCGTTCAGCAATCAAGGGGAACTACAAAAACTAAGACTTATCGTGTTGTCTGCTAGCATCTTGTATTTTTCTTTGTGAACTCCATGATCTGGCCCCGTTTCATAAAAAGCTGATATGATAGCACTGGAATTGAACTCCATGATCTGGCCCCGTTTCATAAAAAGCTGATATGATAGCAACTCTTGCTGGAATTGAACTCCATGATCTGGCCCCGTTTCATAAAAAGCCGATATGATAGCAACTCTTGCTGTCATGGTATCATGACAAGAATCCAGCTTACGATTGGCTATTGCTATTGGAAGTTGTCATCCATTCCAGCAAGAGTTGCTAACCTAACATCTTTTATGAAATGGGACGTGGTTCGATCGATACTGTCATCTCCACTTCCACTCCCCCCCCCCCCCTTCCTTTGGTCTGGATGTTAATATTTGCTTTGATATATTCAATGCACTATATACAAAGGGTTTCGCCTCAATATTGTAGCAACAACAAATATCTTCTGTGTAGCAAAACAATTTATCAAACTCATTAAACCGTATAAATATTCATTACTAAAATTGTGCTAAAAAGTATAAAACTTTGTCTTTTAGTTTCATGAGTTTCAGTTTCAGTAATTTTTATTTCTCCACTTGACAATGTATAAAAGAAAAATAAGTATGACAATATCGAACATAATTATTCACAAGTCATTAATATATAAATAAAAGTTCTCGTCACAAACATAGATCATGTGAATAACACATATATTTCACTGCAAATCTTTAAGTATACAGGTGGAGGAGACCGTTATCAATAAGCAAGTCGTTTGACCTGGACAACGGCTTCTAAACATTACAATTTGTAACAATTCTATTTTTCTAACTTGTCTTGTACAGTCTTCAGAACCCAGATAACAGTATTCTTTACAAAAGAAATTGAATGTTTCAATTTGATTACACAATGGAATTCAACCAATCAACCTCATGTATGAAAAGAGACGTCTATTGAGAATATGGGAGAGATTACAAGACATAGTAAGTTAGGGATTCTCGGATAGGGGGACTATATTATATAAACGCGGTCTGACTTCACAGTGACCATAGTAACAAGGGAGGGGTTATTGAAAGGATAAATCAAAAATCATCAAGAGAATGAGAACAAAAAGCCAGAACAAGAAAAAAACAACAACAAATGATAAACAAAGAAAATAAAAGAAAGCAGAGAAGAGAACAAGATGATTAGAACATACATCATGACTCGTATTCGTACTCATAATTGGATTCTATATTGAAGCAGTTTCTTTAAAATAAAATCGAAGGTAAATTAAGCTGGTGTTAACACTATAATTGGAATAGATAATTATGAAATATTTAATATAACTTTTATCCTGTGACATGTTCTATCACTAGAGTCTTCTCTTCTCTTCCTTCCTCTCTTCCGCATCCCCAAATTATCTCTCACCCCCCCCCCCCCACTCTCTCTTCATTTTTTTTTTCCGTCTGTCCGGCAATTCTTTCTCTGTTTAATCATAGTGATATGTACGCACGCACGTACGTATGTATGTATGTATGTATGTGTGTATGTATGTGCGTATATATATATATATATATATATAATTGTGAATGTGTGTGTGTGTTCGACAATAGCATGCTTTGTAACAAAGAGGGAACATGATAGAAGGTATATAGAGAGGAGTAGAGACTCTAAGAACTATAATCAATTAATTCATCGTCGAGGAGAGACAGTATCACCGAGATAAAGTGCTCAATATTTGCATCTGTCTGCCACAACTTCTTAGACAGTGTGCAACAACACCTTACCTATTCTATACCAGAAAGCTTTACCCAATTGAGGAAAGAACTTTGACAATAGACTCTTGAAGTGAGTGAAGTTACTTCGTTGCTTGGAGTTTGGACCGTCGCAGACGTCATATAATCGATACATACTTTACACTCTTTGATATTTTCCATTGTTTGCAATCCGATGGCTTGAAGAAAATCGATTTTCTTTCGAGGCTGCCATCTTTGGATTTGGATACGTACACTTCTGTGGCAGGTACTGCCAGGGGAAGGCAAAAGTTGCAGTGTTTAGAGAAAACATAATTCTCTCGCTCTGTAATTGCCTTTAATTTCTTCCAAATATAAGGTAGTTACACTCTGACTTCTGGAGATTTCGAAGATGGCAGGATTTCGCTCAAAAGCACTGTTCTCCGTGATCGCCTGTTTGGCGCTCCTCGGGAGCGTACTCGCCGAGTGTCCGGATCAAGACGAGTACGACATGCGTTCAGGCGATTCAGGCACCGTCGCTTCTCACTACCCGAGTTATGAAGGCGAGGAGTACGACACCAACGAGTACTGTTCGTGGGTTTTCACGGTCCCAAACAATTACCGCATCGTTCTCACCGTGCACTACTTCGACACCGAGGCCGGAGCGGATTATCTTTACATTGGTAAGTTCGTCGTCGTAGTCAAGGCAATAGGGTTGGACATGTTAAAGCACAGTTTATCGCTTTAATTCTGAAAGTTATGGCTAGTTGTACCCGCCATGAATACATTTTGTTTAATTTATCAGTCTCTGTCTTTTCCAAATTGGGTTGGATTGTTTTGAAATGATCAACAATTGGCAAGAAATATAATCAATATTGCAACATGTAATCATGTTTGCATACAATATTTCATAACTATTTTCATTCTATTCCCGTTTTTGTTTTTGTTCCCATTGGATATCAATCGGAGATCAATTTATATTGCATATTCTTTATTTCTATATTTTCGATTACATATATTTATGTATAAAGGATATATTTGCTCATTTTGACATGGTTATTTGACCATTCATTTCTATCATTTTTTTTTTCATATCGACGTCTTCCAATACCTGTCCACGTGGGCGATGATGCCAAATTATCGATGCTCGCATCATAAGCTAGTGATGATTATTCCATGTTGAACCCCTTCATGATTTCCGATTGCTACAGGGGAAGGAGATGAACCGGGAGCCAACGTGTTACAGCAGTGGACCGGGCACCGTCCTCCCCAACTGAATGTTATTAGCCCCGAAAATGAGCTGTGGGTGCTGTTCGAATCGGACTGGGATATCGGCGGTATGGGCTTCATTCTCAACGTCACTCTGGAGCACAAAAACGGTAAGAAGTATTATACTTTATAAACAGGCTATGGCCGCGGAATCGGAGAGGTCGGGGAGTGGTCGCAGAGACCTCTCTGCGATGCCTCTGCGACGTTGCCTGAAGGAATTGGCACTTGGATTTTTTTTTTCCGAGGCCTTTTTCCAGTCTCCAGCTGGTCTCGGAGACGTCCCCGCGACGTCTCCGTTACGTCTTCCTATTGATAGTTGCGTTCAAGTCGCGGGGACTAAATTTATCCGCAAAGTCTCCGGTAGGTTGCCTATACAATACCGGTGACGTCACGGAGTCGTCTCCGCCTCCTAAGAAGCCTTCTCGGAAACTTCGCTGTGACGTCACAGTGACGTCTCTGTGACGAATAAGTTGTCACCTCGATTTGCAGACGTCCATTACGTAGCCATGAGTCCCGTTTCATAAGACTTCTTATCATTATAACTACCATATTTTCCATGACAAATTTGCTTTCAGCCAATCAGATGCAAGGATTTCAGTAGCTTATGACAATTATCATAACTTGTTATTGATATCAAGTTTCATGAAACGGGGTCATGGAGTTGTCTTTTTTTGGTAGGAACGCAAGCCATTTTTTTTTTCTTTACAGTGGCATGAAATCTCCTCCATGTAAATTAGGTCCTTGAAGTGTGAAAACTTTATCATGCCAATAAACATCATGTCCATGTAACCAGTACATAGCTGCGGTGATAATTTTCTGCAATTCCCATCATCAGAATGAAGTCAAAAAGAAAAAAAAAACCAAGGTAGTCATATATATTTGTGCGTGCATTACCAAAATAAAAAGAAAAGATATTAGAAACTTAACATCATTGTATGCCGTAAATACCGTCAAACTAAAAACGTATCTATTTCGTCAGAAATTTAGTATTTTGATTATTGAAGTATGTAGGGGCCTATTTCATGGGAGCTCTTATACTGAGCATTAGAATGTCCTCTTACGTTTCTGCGCTCTATCTAATTATGTATTCATGCATGCAGCCAAACGTATTTTTTCCAAAGCAATGAAAATTAATTGCTAAATTCTCGTCGATCCTCATCTCCGACAGATCTCGAGGAGTGTGACTCTGGGGAGAAGATCCTGGAGGGAAACATCTGCGACAACGTCGTCCACTGCGAGGACCTCAGCGACGAACTCGACTGCGGTGAGTAAACCTAGAAATCGATTTCGACAGTGATAATGATATAGACAGCCTCTCGAAGAACCATTAAATATCAATCATTACAATTTTGGTTGGGGCTATGTGTTTACATCATCATGTGAGTATAATATCTTATTTAAACAGGGTATAGCCTCTTCAGTGTTGCCACTGCTCTACCAGAGGGTCCTGTTATCATTATTACCCTAGCGTTGCTAGGTACCCGTATATTACTCCTGGGTTATGAGGGACATAGTGGGTTAAAAACATCTTGTTCAAGCACGTAAGCATTGGGCGAGATTCAAATTCGGGTCCTCCGAACGGAGTCGAGAGTTTTATCCACAATGCTATTGCGCCCCCACCTATTGCCGTTTTTTTCTTTTTAAGGGGGGGGGGGGGAGGGGATGAGCTACTATCCTCTCCCCTCCCCATTTCCTCCTGGTCCGAAGGGTCCCCACCCCTATTAAACACGCTAGATCATTCGGCTGTCCCTGTTCATTATGATTACTTGTATGTATATAAGAAAAATACATAAATGTATAAACAGGGAGAGATGGAGGAATATATAGAAACAGATATTTATACATTACAAACATTACAATGTATTTTGATACACACATGAGTATATCTTTTATTATCATGCTATCAGCATACATGGCTGAAAAATAAAGAAGCAAAATTCAGTCTAATTTCACATTAAATTTTCTTCTCGGATCTATTCACACAGTGTGCAGCAATTCCGATTTCGAATGCGGCAATGGAGTCTGCGTCAACAGTGACGCCCTCTGCGACGGCTATAATGACTGCAAGGACTTCTCCGACGAGAAGGACTGTCGTGAGTTTAATATGATTATAGCTTAAAGGGATCGTAGAGTTTTGGTTGAGACCTAATTTCAGGTTTCTAACATTTTGGTGAGATAATGAGAAACCTCTTTTGAAACATGAAAGAACATGTAATTTTATAAGGAATTCAACGTTTATTCGATGAAAATTGGTTTTGAAATGGCTGAGATACTGTATCCAAAAAGGAGCGATACTAAAGTGTGGGACCCACACTTTATTACGATTGCTTTGTTTTACTTTGATTTTGAATGTTTCTGTCATTGCAAAACCGATTTTCATCAAATAAACTTTGAATTCCTCTTAAAATGGTATGCTCTGTACTATATCATAAGTGATTTCTTGGTATCTCGCAAAAAGTTGAAAGCCAAATTCTCATCTCCACCAATACTGTACATCCCTTTAACCCGTTCCATACTTAATTCTGGAATCCCGATAGACTTACAGTGTAATAGACAGGCCATCGGGTTCCTGTATGGAACGGCTTAATCTATCAAACCCTTAATCCACATTTTTAGGTTTTTTTATGCTGTATTTTCATTTTGATTTTATTCATTCACGTAACAATATTATTGTCGCAACTGATTGAAAAATCGTCCTACATCGACGTAAATAAGCACTGAATTGATCAGTGTTTTAGTAGTAGCCATGATAAAAAATCATGGGCGTACATACTCGAGCAGGATTTGAACCTACGACCTCCTGATCACCGGACAGGCGTCATCTCCACTAGACCACCGAGCTTTCGCCCGAAAGCAAGTGTTGGTTCTAATCCTTATAGCATGCAGCGGGTACTGCTTTGTTATTCAAATTCATGATTTTCTTCCGTCGAGATGTTTTCATTGCAACTGATTGACAAATTGCCCTACATCGACGTAAATAAGCACTGAATTGATCAGTGTCTTGTAGTAGCCATGATAAAAAATTCATGGGCGTACATACTCGAGCAGGATTTGAACCCACGACCTCCTGATCACCTGACAGGCGTCATCTCCACTAGACCACCGAGCTTTCGCCCGACAGCAAGTGTTGGTTCTAATCCTTATGGCATGCAGCGGGTGCTGCTTTGTTATTCAAATTCATGACATTCTTCCGTCGAGATGTCTTCATTGCAACTGATTGACAAATTGCCCTACATCGACGTAAATAATACTCGAGTATGTACGCCCATGATTTTTATCATGGCTACTACTAAAACACTGATCAATTCAGTGCTTATTTACGTCGATGTAGGGCAATTTGTCAATCAGTTGCAATGAAAACATCTCGACGGAAGAATTTCATGAATTTGAATATTATTGTCCTCATCTTTTCCTTCATTTGAATCCTATGTCAGCTATTTTTTTTTTACTAAAACCCTGATGATTTTCAAATCTTTAACCAATCCTTGAACTTAATAGCTACACATTTCAGAAGATAACTGTCAGGTTCAAGTCTCATATTGCATCCTTTCCAATAATTGCATCACTTAGTGATTTCAGGATTTAGTGATTTGTGACTGTGATTTTGTAATTTTGTGATTTTGTGATTTGATGATTTCAACCAGTTCCATAAATTATAATATTCTCTAGATATAGTACAGTAGAATTGATAATTGCCAATTTAACAATCATGATTGATTGTCTGCAGTAAAGTCCTCCCCGGGGTCTAAAAGTAATTTATTGTTTATAAAGAGAACTGTAATTCCTTGTAAAGTAATGTTCATTAAGACAAAGTTATCCCCTCGACACTTGTTATCGAGTTGATGGTTACACCTCCCTCCATGTTTGAATAAATTTTATTAACAGCTGAGGAAAGTGATAGTTTCATTGTATCTATTTTCTATCAATCTATCATTTCATACTTCTCTTCATGTGGTTTTGCAGCCGTGTGTACCACCATCACGTCAAGCAAGTGCGCGTCGCGACTGGACTACTCAACCACCTACTTTCCAAATCTCTTCATGAGCCAGCCGCGAAAGGCGAAGCGTCTTTACCGCATAGCACGACGCATCTCGGACTGCCACCCGCTCTTTCTGACCCACCTGTGCAACACGCTCTTCCCCGAGTGCCCGCACAACGGACCCGTGGCGCGCATGTGTCGCTCGACCTGCCACGAGATCGAGGAGTCGTGCATGTCGCGGTTTTTGGACAGCAACATGGCAGATGATTGGGGCTTGCAGTGCGACACCTTTTCGAATGAAGATCCGCAAGATGACGGCTACTGCGCAGGACCGGAAGGTGGTGAGTATAGTACTATTTTGCTGAAGTATGGACTTACTAGTAATTATTAATTGACTTGTGTTGCCGAATTGTGATCGTCACTTATAACATGCTTTCTAGATACAATGTAGTTTGAAAGATCATTTTTGTCTCTAGTCTGCAATTCACTAGTTTAAAATCTACCGAAGATGTATATCTTCCGTTTCACCCTGGATGCTGTTGAATATCATCTTGTTAGCTTTTTTTTCACATCACAAATCCCCAACAACGACAATAACAACAACAGTTACCGCGTTTGTTAAGACTGCAGTTTAAGTCAATTCAATTCATTCGATTTATTTCACATCTCTTAAAATGCAAACATGCACACACACACACACACACACACACAGAACATAAAAACGGAAATATACACAACACAAAACACAAACGGGACTGTTACCGTATGAAATAAAAGAGAAAAATAATACAGAGTGAAAAAAGGTAGATGTGAGGGTGTCTACCTTATCTTTGCTTTTTGAAGGTTATAATTATGGAGTTCTAAATGACAGTTTCAACAGTCATTCACTCATAAAATGTCTATGATACAAAATTGTTCTTTTAAGCAGAGATGTAACTAAATTCACTGTTAGGGAAATAACTAAATTATATAGTCGGGCCAAATGCGTGGTCTTCTTTATCTAGGACAGCCTCTTCAGTGTTGATACCGTTACACCAGACGGCCCTCTAAAACGTTGGATTATGTGTGTGTTTTATTGTCAGCTCGTCAATGATAGCAGTATGAATTTGTCACTCTTTCGACAGATTTTACCAACACCGGCGAGTGTGGGATCCGCCCCCTGTTCGATGACCGCGTTGTGGGCGGGATCAACGCAGGGGTAGGGGAGTGGCCATGGATTGGTTCCCTACGTAATAGGAATGGTCACGTGTGTGGCGCCACTCTCATTCATTCCCGGTGGGCGGTAACAGCAGCGCATTGTGTGTAAGTAGATGTATTCAACAACAACAAGAACAAAGAAACAATAAGCGACTCAACATTCTGCAACACACTGAATTCATGCGAGTTTTGTCCTGTTTTTGAATGTTTGTTTGCGTTTCATTGCCGTTTCAAATACACTTATAGAAAGAACACACTTCATTCTATAGAGTTCAGCCGG
>NW_027273310.1:0-10201 GCF_040938485.1 Diadema antillarum
CATAGAAACTCTCTCCTTCTTTTTGTTATTGTATATATATATATATATATATATACATATATGTTTATAAATATATATAAATATATATATATATATATATATATATATATATATATATGAGATAATTTACAATGTATCAAAGGGAGAGAGAGAGATACTTTCAAAAGAAGGGTCAAAACAACACCTCCTCGACTCTCCTTCTTTCCTTCCACGGTGGCGCCGCCCAGAGGCCATGAGAACGTGACGCCTTTTCGAGACGCATCTATATCCCCTTGCCTTCGGGGGGATGAATGTGACGAAATCATATTGCATCATGTTCGACACCACCGAGAATATCTCTCTCATTCTCTCGACGACGGCAGTCCAACAATTCATACTATAATCTTACCTTTCATGCCATTCACAGGCAGTGTGTGTCAACAGCTGTAAATCAAATGCTATGCCTCTCAAATGCGGTGTTCCACAGGGCTCTGTGGGCGGGCCCACCTTGTTTTCCATCTATCTTATTAGCCTGGGACACATATTGCGCCAGCACAAAATTAATTATCACATGTACGCTGATGACATTCAATTGTATTTGTCTTTCAAACCTAAACAGGCCGATGCCTTACATGCTTTGTGTCAGCTTGAGAATGCAATGAACGATGTTTATTCATGGCTGAACTCACATTCTTTGAAATTGAATACGGATAAATCTGAGTTTTTAATGTTTGGTTCGAAGACACAATTAGGTAAACTTGACTTTAATTTCATCTCCTTTTCCGGCATGTCAATTAGTGTGTCCCAAACCTGTCGCAACCTGGGTGTAATGCTAAATTGTAATATGACTATGTCTCATCAAGTTTCTAGCATTTGTAGATCTGTAAGATACCAACTTCGTAATATCGGCTTCATTAGAAAATATTTGAACCGCTCTTCTACCGAAAAATTAGTCCATGCTTTGATATCCTCTAGGCTCGATTTTGGAAACTCTGTCTTATTTAACTTACCACAAACTCAGCTCTCCATGCTACAGAGGCTTCAAAATGCGGCAGCACGCATCATCACACTATCCAAGAAGCACACTCACATCACCCCTATTTTGAGATCACTTCATTGGTTACCAGTCAAAGATCGCATTATTTTTAAGATTTTACTTTTGACTTTTCATTGCATTCAGGGCGCTGCTCCTCAGTATAACATTGACTTACTCCATAATTACATCCCTGCTAGATCTTTACGCTCATCCAACTCCGGTTCTCTGATAATTCCAAGATTCACTACAATATGGGGCACACGTGCCTTTGGCCATGCTGCTCCCACCTTATGGAATAACTTACCTTCAGCTGTAAAAAATTGTTCTTCATCAGACTCCTTTAAAAGCAGTCTAAAAACTCACTTGTTTAAAGCCTCAATTTGACTACTCATTACATGTACTTGATATTTGTATGTCCTTTATCTCCTTCACTTGCTCTTCCTTCCGCGCCTAGAGCACTCTGCAGAGTGGATTTGGCGCTATATAAATCATATCAATTATTAATTATCATTATTATAAGGAATCTCCACTGTGTTTATTGTGAGTAAAAGTTATACGTCAGAGGATGTAGGCCTAGTACAAACAGACACAGACACAAACACAAGTACGTAGAGACTGACTGACAGACAGACAGACAGACACATACACGCACAGAGGAATACACAAACAAAGATTTCAAACTAAACAAATTCAACTTTATTCTATTTCTGACGAACAGAGTAATGGCAGTTTACGGGACCCAAAGGGAGTAAATTCAGACCGTGCGATTCTGCATAGTAAATTCAACAACATTACTATGTTCGGCAAAGAAAAGAGTCGCTGAAAGCGCACGTTCACACACGCACACACATGGATGGACACAGCAACTACATTGTATATACAGCAGATATACACTTAATTGGTTTCACTTTCATTTCAAGATTTTGCAATTCCATCATCTGTTAGGTACAATGAATCAGTGCAAAGTGATACTTTCTGAGGTATTTATTTTCTTTTCTTTTCAGTGTTGATTGAACTACGTATGTTTATCATTCAAATACCAAATTTAGAGTAGGGTCATAAACAAACGAAACCACTTTGGGATCTATTGCATCGTATGCAATAAGAAATCATTCTTTCTTTAATATCTGAAATTTTTATGAGCTGTGTTTGCATTGAGGGAACAAAAGGGAAAAGAGAACGATTGGAGTTCTTCCATATCAGGAACCATTCAAGGTGAGGAGGTGACCAGTATCCTTTTTATATGCAGACCGATTCGTTCGTGAACAAAATCTTTCGGATATCAGAGTCTCGTAGGCAGCAGATGAACTAATGATTCTAGAGTAAACTACAAAAGATTTTAAGCAAATAATTACATCATGCTGAGACTAGAAATACTTAACTAATGTTGCAAACAAGAGCACACTATCCTTCTTCCTCAAATCAATACGACAACGACAATAACAACAACAACAACATAGTCTGTAGCTGGTGATGTAACAATGTTTTGAAGCTAAAACGCCATCGCACAACAGGCGCAAGGAAACCTATCTTCTCGAAATACATGCAACAGGTCGATGGAGCGAGCGTAATAGCGACGTTGTGCCTGAGGCTCGGTCCGTCAAACGATCACGACATGTTACCCGCGTGTTTATTAACGATAGTGACAGCTCTACTGATGAGAATCCATGTCGGGAATCTCAGACTCTGTTTATACCATTCTGTAATACCATGCGTCCACTCCCTATATCTGTGTTTTTTTCTATACCATGCTCATTTTATACCTCCCCTTTTCAGGACACTGACTTTGTTGTTTGCGTATAAATTAGATGTTTGTATAGTATGTTAGGCCTTTAAATCAAGGAAACAAAGAAGAAATCCGTCAACAGCGTAAATCGCTTTTAAACTAAACTATCGAAATTCGTTTCTCCCATAGGTCGAGGGAGACACAATTAATACACGACAGATATAATAAGAATTGTATACTGCACAAACTGCGCGATGTATTTTGTGTCCGCTTTTTTCTAGTTTTTCTAATCATGCCGCTGATGACTGATTTAAGTAAACAAGAAGACAAAAATAAACAAACAGAAGAAAACATACTGTCCCTTTCTCCGATCAACCGATTTGTTGATAACATTTTTTAAAGCTTAAATCTAAATCGGCAACATAGGAATAACTTTAAATGACTTTTAATTTTCGTGACGTGAAACCAATCAACTAAGGCATTAGGCAGAAATGAAAATCTGACTGAAAGAAAAAAAAAAGACAAATCTCAAACACTCGAGTGAACAAAAGAGACAAAAGAAGAACGAAAAAAGTAAATAAAAAGCATAATGGCTGCCAGAGTGAGAATCACAGACATGGAACCCGCGTGTGATTCAAGTACAGTCTAAATTTCTCCCCTTTTTATTCTATAATATCAGTTATCAAACCAAGAACATGTTCATTAGATCGAGAAGCTTGTTAGGCGTTAATCAAACGGCAGTAACATAGAAACAGGATCCGCTTTTCATCATAAGTACTTGCAGGCCAGCAATTAGGCTTGAAAAGAGGTCACTCTTGAAAAAAAAATTGTATTTCGTGAGCAGGCTAAATTACCCTTTCAGATCTCCCAACCACCAACCCTCCACCAGAACATTGACAAAAAAGTGATATGCTTATTTTGCCTGAAAAATAGCAGAGCCAGAGGCAGAGACGGGGGAAATTAAGACTTCTGCTCTTCTGACTCGTTATCTTAATGAATGAAATGACCATCTTTAAACGACGGGGTGCCTTTCATAGATTGATGAAGTGGGAACGAGATGTCTAAATATATCAACATTTGATCTGTTCTGTAATTCTTGCATCCCTCATTTTCCTTTCCCTCAGATAATGAAGTTTATCCGAAGACGTCGACCGACACGACAAGGTGTGCCGATTTCGTCATCAAGCATTGATTGATCAAGCTCTTTTTAAAAACATCATTCTACTTTTTGTTGTTTTATTTTGCTTCCTTTTCGGAAAGATCTACTAAAAACCCCAGTCCTCTTTGTAAAATATCTGATGCTGACATCGACCCTTCATATTTTACATATACTTTATATTCTCTATTTCTGTCCAGCTTTCGCCAAGCACCACTTTCCTGCCGAAAAAGAAATCTGAAAGGGAAATCAGAATTCATATTGGACATAGTAGCTAACGATTTGTATACTGATAACTGCTGCAGTGCACTCCAGTGCAGCTGAAGTCAGTGTCATTCCTACTTATATCTATGTACTTCCTTTTCAAATTCAACCATATCTTCTGCATTCTTTCAGAGAGCCTTTCTTGTTATCGCTGCACTTAATCTATTCCGAAGAAACGACGTTGTTATTTTTGAAAAAGAGCATTGTACCAAAACTCTAAAGCGATTATAACGATATGAAACATCTGTTTTCACCGTTATGTATTTGTGTATACATTGCTGAGATTATACACATCGAAGGGGCAACCAGTGTTTAAGGGGGGGGGGGGGTCTACAAAATTTACTTGGAAGAAGCATATTGGTCTTCATAATCTATTATATAGGTATTTTTTCAACTGTTGCAATGACTCGGACAAACAGAGTTCTTTTCTATTTTAACTGATAGACAGAACTACATACGTCGAGGGTAAATTGTATGTTTTTCTGTGCTGCTGACGTAGGGCACCAAATAAGTAGCATTTGAAGTAAGCGTTCTTTATTATTGTTGAAATGGACACCCGCGTCAGCATCTCTGCAGATACATATATATATATATATATATATATATATATATATATATCATTTGCAATGAAATTGCCAAAAAATGGTATTCCTAATGAATATACGATTTTTTTTACGAGAGTGTGTTGTTTGTGATATGATTTACAACGCAATTGTATCTCCTTTCTAACTTATGGTATATCTGTTTGGGTTAGTGGGGCCAGCATCTACTTGGGGATACTTTTTGAACTCCAAAACTTGCAATACGCATCATTATAGTCATTTAATCTTTTTCCCTTTTTTTTAGCTCATACGGCACTACTCCAATCTTGTATGTTTTTAAAATGTCTAAATATTTATGATTTTTATGAGTTATGATTAGGAGTTTTTATGCTTTTATGCAGAAAAAAAAATCTTGGACCTACTTACCTCTGGTGAAACGTTTTAATCTAAACTGCAATATTCATTCTTATAGCAAACTAGAAATGCTGCATACAAAAGTTAGAACATAATTTTATGTAATTCCATTAGTTTATAGGTTTTTGGTATGAAATTCGATGAAGGAAGAAATTCTCTACCATGATTATACACATCGAAGGGATAACCAGTGTTTAAAGGGGGGGGGGTCTACAAATTTACTTGGAAGAAGCATATTGGTCTTCATAATCTATTATATAGGTACTTTAACTCTACACTGAACGTCACCAGATACCATAATACCACTGACTCCGAATATCTGTAGATGTTACAAAATATGAGCTGACCTGATATAAAAAATCATATCAGTTTGGAGACATTGAACGCATTAAGTGGCTTATTATCCTTTTTAAAGACCTCGTTGATTGTCATTAAATTTTGCACTTTGATCTTAAAGAGGATTCACCGAATAATTTACAAAACAACAAGTTAACTACATTACAGTACATTCCAACACATGGGACTAATCCACTGGGACACACTGACTTTGATTTGAAAGGTCATTACCGATAGATTTTTAACGAGTATCCCCCGGTGGAAAGCATGAAATTATGGAATGCTGAAATAAAACAAGTCATTTCGTCCTTTAATTTTGACAGAGAAAAGAAGCTACAACTTCTGCCTTGTGGGATCGTGAATGTGCATTCTTTACAATACCTGATACAAATCAGTGGATTACAAATCAAGAATCTTGTTTGGTTGACTTTATCACCGCAAAATATGATAGTGTCTGCCAAAAACAGGAAAGTGCACTAATGAGAACTGTGAGAATCAAGGGCTTTCAAGGACTGTAAATGCAAAATGTCTTCATTTTGTTATGCAAAGGACAATGAAACGCACTTGGCTAATGTGCAACACATTTAATGTTTGCATTTGCTCATAGCAAATAGATTAACCACTAACCTGGCAAACACAACGGGCTCCTAAAAAAAAAGACAATAAGCAAACTGATTCTACATAGGAGAAACACTGAAATATTAAGACGCGATAATATTTTGTGTTAATGGTAGGATTTTATGTTTCAGTGAAAGTTAAATATTGCTCAAATTGAAGGCACAACCCTTACGAAAATAAGCTCTTGGCTTCGGTAAAATTAGTGAAAACTTCTGCAGGCATTTTCGTACACCCCGTGCTTAGAGCAATCATATTAGCACAATTTTAGATGATATATTCTATCTCGACAAATTATACAATAATTATTTTCTATGATAATATATTCAAATATAGTCTGGCCCTTCGGGTATCGGTGGGACACCATCTTCGGTCATCTCAACCTCTACAGAGCTGGAACTAAATAGGGGTCCCGGGGTAGGGGGCTTTGATTTAATTTCAGTTGTCTGTTCCATGTTAAAAGTCACACGAACGTTGCCCCTATTTCGTTTGTTTCGCTTAATAACCTTGGCGTATGGCGGTTCAGCTTTGTCAGACTTTCCCTTGTCTTGTGGCGACCCATCAACTGGTATTAGAATAACTTCTGTGTCCCTAGAGTCCTCTGGTGGAATCTTTTTTGAGTCCTGGTCTTCGTTGTGTATCTTAGATATATTCTCTGTATCATTGTCTTCAGCCTGGCTTTCCTGTTGTAGTTGCTTTATTTTCATGTACGGTTCGTCTGTCGTATCATCTACAACAGGTCGTTTCTCATCGTCATGTAAGTTTATATCTTCCTCTATTTTCTTCTCACTTTCTTTTAGTCTTTTTATTACCGAATAAGGGTCTTCCTTCGACATGTTGTCGGTGTCGTCATCAAGTGTTGCGTCGATATCATCAAAAGCAGCGATGACTCCTTCATCAGTTATTGAGGAATCTTGGATGTCGGTTTGATGCTGCTCATTAGAACTCTTTCCTGGAATACTCGGTAATCGATCCAAAGCATTCCTTGATGGTTTCTGTTTGAGATCACTGACATTGGCATCGCTACCCACTCTCATATGTGTGTCTTCGCCTACAACTTCCACATCCATCTTATCCGCAGGTGTTTCTTTACTGGCTGACGGTTTATTCTTTGGCTCTTCTGGTACGACTGGAGTCGACATCGGATGTGCCGGAGCCTGAGGGGCACGTCGCTTGCTACTTGGTCGAGAAGGCGAGATTGCTGATTTCTTTACGTACATACCTGATGAGGGTGTTGACTTCTCCTTTTGCGGCAGAGGACCAGATGGATTCTTTGCGTCGATTGTTGCTTTGGCCGTAGTGGTTTGATGTGCTGACGGGTTTTGAGAGGTTTTTCCTTTCCAGGACAGAGAAGGTTGTGCAGGGGTTATCATCAGAGAGGAATGTACAAGATTTTCACCGCTTTGTGCATCTGGGGAAGATTCCTGCTGCTGTTTCTGCTCGTTCTGAATCAACAGCTGGTCCACTCTTTCAATGGCACGATCAACCCGTGTTGCTTCCTCTGGCGACATGACTTTAGGAGGCATTGGGGCTTGTTTCTTAGACTTGCGTGAATCACTTTCATTCATTTGGGTTGGTCCTTCTTTAGCCCGAGGTAAGTCAACATGGGCAGCATTCTCCGACGACACCCCGATCTCCTTCTCTGATGAACTGACCGTTGGCGTGCCAGGAGCTTTCCGTTTGCTCGGTGTTCGCTGACCATCCTTAGCTGGACTCTCCGCAGCCTTGGCTGATAGATGTGCAGAACGTTCCTTCGAGGTACCAAGCCCATTTACATGATGTTTGTCGGGGGTTTCTTGTACAATGTTAACAGAGACGTTGTTATTGCCAATTTTCTTAGTTTTGGATTCTGGTTCCTTAACGGCAACTTTCCCATCCACCTCATCTTCTGCTTTGCTAAAGCTGCGTTTACTGTTCCCGTTCCCGTTCCCGTTTACTGTGCCCGGGACAGGCGACGGCTGATGCACATGTCTCACACGATATGTATTGTTAGCAGGTTTCCTACTCACGTAGTTTACATCGTAGTCATGTGATATGTTAAAACTTTGTTTCTTTGCACACAAGACTAGGACTGCGACGAAAACCACGAAGATGCAATAGCGGCAAGGAGAAATAGGAGTTCCATGTCTGCTGATAGCCTTTTCCCTCGAGGAGCTTGACTTTAATTAGCATCAGTGACAAGACGTTTTGCTTCACGAAACGATTGATGTTTCTTTTCAAAATCGAACCAGCCCCACATAAAGAACAAAATGCAAAGCAACTCTACTAAGGCCAGAGTGTAGGAACGGTTCCGAATCAATGTCGGTATCATACAGTCATATTATACCTCACTTTATGGTCATCTCACAATGTCACTCAGTTAGTAGTCCTGCAATCACAACTCCGATGTAACGAATCTAGCTGCCAACAAATCCAGGAGATCACAGTATAGGTGCATTTCAAAAGATGAACAGCTTCCTACATACACTTTCCACTGCACGAAGTTTCTCTGTTGGTGTTACAAAAGGATGTGTGGATCAATAAACAAGCTCATACGCTTTGCATACAGGCGAGTAGCACCAAACAAACTTCTACGGAGTTCGCTATATTTACCATGAGTCTCGGTGCACTATGTAGGCTCTCATAGATCAGAAATCAGAAATCATCTTCAGTGAAACGTCAGTAGAAATAATTTTCCTGAACATCGTATAGTAATTCGTTGGACAGTCCAGAGTCAAAAACTTATTAGTTGTTGGAATCCTTGTCAGTCTAAGGCGGGCGTTCTACTGTTACCTACATGAATTCAGACAGTTCGTCAAGACAAGAATAAACCACCACAGGGGTGCTTTGCGATATATAGACAATGCCCTCGCCCCCTCTGCGGGGAATTGTCGGGGAGTTTTCGTGTTAACAATAGCCCACAGTCGACGGGGTTTTTGGCAGATTACGAACGGTAAGACACGCTGGAGTGAACTTCAATAGTGTTGAACGCTTCAGCCGGGAGGCCAACAAGCATTCGCCACTGCGCTCTCTTAATGTATTAACAACAACAATAATAACAACCACGACAAACACCCCTGTTGAAATGCCCCCGCGATTCCCCCATCTTTGAGTAGAAAGGGAGAGAGAGAGAAAAAAATTATTGACGTTACTTCATGTAGGTTTATGAGCAAACAATCTGCACATATCATGTTATATGGTGATCATTTCTACGCAATGCTATGAACACTGTGCATTGAAAACGATGATTTTTTTTAATTCTTTATTTCATTTGATGTTCTTCTATGCAAAAAACCCAAATCAACAACAACAACAACAACAACAACAACAACAACAAAATGCAAAGTTTATTTTCATGCACTGAAAGATATTCACTTTATCATTCGTGCGAGCATTTGCCCAGAGTCTGTATCCATTCCGTCTATATCATCTTGGCGTTAGACAAATCGCCATCTTTGAGACACTGTACCATTCCTCCCATCTTCCTCATCTCTTTCTACTCAAGACTCGCTTTCCCCCTTTTCTCCTCTTCTTCCCCTGCCCCCCTCTAAAAACATTCACAGAGATAACATAAGCCTTAAATCTCACGGAATGTCATTAATACATCACGTTGATATACGTTTGGCTAGAGTCATACCTATTTTCCTTCATACTACTTTTTTCTTTTCTTTTATTGCTGTCGTACGTGATAGCAAGCAAATGATTCGTCCTTCTATGCTCCTTAACACTCTTGACAATTCTGATTATTGACAATGAAGAGGTCTCAACAACAAATGGGTCATTATTTTTTCTATTCACATGTAACCTTTTAATTTTAGTGTGATGGGCGCATCAAGGAACTACCATAATATACATGGCCTTTGGCTTGATGAGTTGACTTGAGTTGACTCGACGAGTAGGCCTAGGAGGAACCTACTCATTCAATTCTCATCCAGAGGAGAAATCTACTTAGTGCATTCCAAATAATTGCGATAAAAACCCCCTCTTTTTAGCACGGAAATTTCAGAGAAGAGAAAATTGCGATAACAAAGCATTTTTTTTTTCTGTTTCGTTTTAAAACAAATTCTTAAAATGAACAATTTCAGAGTATTGGCAGAGAAAGAATGAGCATTGGATAATAGGAGATAATGCGTTTCATTGACAAGTATAGACAA
>NW_027273311.1:0-31461 GCF_040938485.1 Diadema antillarum
ATGCGTGGTCTCCCATGAATATTGAACGAAATTGGAACTCAAAGAAAAATGCACTTTTGAAGCTGTGTCATATGAATGGATGGACTTGCATAGCACCAGTACAAAGAAAAAACACAAATAAAATAAAACATATAACTGCTTTTCTGTTAAAAGGCAGCTGATCTGAAGATGTCATTTTGAGTAGATATATATGGAGGAAAGCATTTCCTTTCATTTCATGTGTTAGATCGGTCATTCTGATCTCTTTTTTGTTTCGTTTTCTCTTTGCGACACATATCTTCAAAAGTACTTACTTTCTTTCTGATATTAAAGATACCACCACGCTTTTTTTCTTTCTTAAAGCCGGGGGCGACCCCATTTGCGCTGCCTACGCTGGTCTGAGACACAGTGTCAGGTTCGGGCTCACTAGGGCTGGGCTCATCCAAATCTTGCATGGGAAGTCGTCGGGAGGAATCAACCCCGACTTGAACTTATCAATAGTCCTCTTGGAATCCTGGGTTGTTAGGAGGGCGGGGCACGTAGAGAGGAAGAGGGGTAGAAAGGGAGAGGGTGATAGGAAAAGATAGAGAGAGTAATAGAAAAGGGAGAGAGTAACAACAAAAGGGTAGGTGAGAATCTTGATATTAAGAGACTTGGGGTACGAGTGGGGTTAGCATGTGTACCTTTTTGCCAAACATGCCAAAAATGGTGCCTTTATTCTTGCGCTTGCGCATTGCCATGGATCCCGTGCCGTTGTTGACGTGGTCCTTTAGGCTGTGAACGGAGAGGGTATCGATGTCCGACTCCTTGCGCTGCATGTCGTCGTAGTCGACCTGGGGGATGTCGTCGGGCGGGGCATGCCCCGTTTTGAACCTTTCTATCGTCAACCTGGCATCCTATGAGGGAAAGGTTGGCCGGCATGTCATCAAAACAAAACACAGAATCAAGAAACGTACATGAATAAACAGTCATAAGGTAGTATACTCAATTTCACCTGCATGCCTGGAAGATAGAGAAATTCAATGTCAGGGTGTTTTCCATCCTTTGAGCACTGAAAGGGTCTTTCCCAATGACTTTACATAGCCATGATATCTCACACAACCCATGATATGGAAAAGAAAGTGAAAACACCCATAAATAATACTATATTCATAGTCAAGCTATTTAAGCACTATACTGATATACATGTACTACCACTTTGGTGGTTTTTTCTTTTCCTTGCTTCTGCATTTAAGAAGAGAAATATTTTTCTTCTCTGATAATTCAGCACTTTGTATCTAGATGTATGTTAACTCACTTCTAAGACAGCTGAGAGCAAGTTCTCATTATATATTTCCCCCCTCAACTTGTTATCAATCTGTGGACTAGCCATGCAAAATTTGGAGAATATTACTGTGTCATACCCAAAATCTTTGTGAAGAGAAAATTACAACAAAACCTCCTGACATAAGCTTGTGTGTAACTATGGATACATAGTATTTAGAAATGAGCTCTTCAATTATGAAATTTTTTTATGCGCACTGAAAAAAAAAGAAATAAAATCGTTTCTTCAAATTTTGGCCGTGAATACCCGTCAGCACGCCATCCAACCAAGTTGTGTCTGGCTACAGGGAGTTGATACTATAATAAGTATTAACACATACTGAAGGAGATACTTGTACACACACAGTGTACTTCGTGATACAGGAACTGACATAAAAGGAAAATGAAAGAAGGTGACTTGAACGAAGAATAGACACTTGACAGACGGCACAGGAGAACTTGGCTAATCAGGAGGAAGAAAGGGGAGGATGTGTTAGATACATGACATAAATGGATTAAATACCGGACATTCATAGTTCCCTGAGCATTTATCAACCATTTTAATAGGCAAAGCTGAAACTTTCAGATCTCTTCTCATACATGATATCAGATGCTGGATATGCATAAAAGGTGAAGAGTTTTAGGAGAAGTTCCTTTTTCTCACTAATTCAATTTGAACTGCCTTTTCAATGGAAAAAGATATATGTTATCAGATGTTAAAGAGTATAAGAGACACATTTAGAAGAGGAGCTCCTTTGTTTACACAATTTTGAACTCTCTTATTGATAGATGTTGATATACCTTTGTCTGACTCTATTCATGAGTGTAGGATTTGTTTTTGATGCCTGAAAATATGCCATGATGTGTAAGGCATTACTTTTCTGTCACTTTAAAATAGTCTGAAAGCAGATATAGAGAAGCAAGCATACACAGTCATGATTAATCAACAATTCAAAAATGACCTCAAGGTGACATTAATCATTACAGCTGTGACTTACCATAAAAGAATATAATTGCATGCACATGTTTTATAATGTGCTCAGTATTAAACAGAGTCTGCATATCTTGCTGTGTCATTATACAAGAGCTGATTAGGAGAAGACTAACAGGAATTAAATATTGATCACATCCCAATAAATTCCAATGAAATAAAGAACTCAAATTAACTACAGAGCACTTTCACAGCTACCTCATTATGAATTATAATGAATATTGGTCTGTTGGAAATCTTACTACCTAATCTGTTCTTTCTTGTTTTGTTTTTTCCCTCCCCTAAGGTAACAATAAGCATTACCTGCACAGTACAGTAAAATAATTTAACTCCAGACCCACTAATGGAAGAGGGACACAAGTGTAAAGACTTAGAAAAGTGTCACAGAATATCTAGACAAAACATAGACAAGGGAAGAGAAAGTCTCCCATTGAGATACTATAAGGCAGCAGAGAATATACTTACAGCTGCAGAGTCTATTTTTTCTGCCTCAGCGGTCATTGTGTCCAAACAGTTGTTGATGAGTGGAATGACATGCCGATGACCCTCCGCAAAGACTTTGTAGAACTCGCCCAGCCGCTGAATCCGTCTCTCGTCCATCTCTTGAATTTTCTGCCACATGTGAAGGAAAAGAAATATCTCTTCATATACTTCAACATTCTGCCTTCTTGGATTATTACATGTGGGACTACACATTGGAAATTAAGCTGCAATCTTCACTACATGTAAACATACCAATTCTTTATCCCTAAAATGTGATGACATGAAAGATAGAATCAATAAATGCATTTGAAAGCAATTTTGCTCAATTTAACATTCTATTTCTGTTGCTATCTTAATGCTGTCAAGACAATCCCTACTTTAATTACTGATAATAAGAGTAAAATTGTAAAAGGCCCAAGGAATACACACTAACACATACACACACGTACCAAAAAAAAAAAAAAAGGAGAAAGAATCTGAGATATATTAGTAAAATGCAAGGGTTACTTACGTTGAATATTTGTGGGATTTTAGTGTAGTAGAAATCACGCTGGTCCTTGTTCGTGTGATCAAGTTGAAGAATGTAGTTATCCTTGCACTCGCATTTCTGTTGGTTTTTGGCATTCATAGTTTGCCGGTACTGTAAGACAGAAAGGTCATGTAAATGGACATTTCATTGCATAAATGAATGCATAACATTCGTGAATATTCATTTGAAATGAAAAATATATATTAAATAACTAGGTATGTGTACACATGTAATTTATATACAATTAAATCTAGATAGATACGTAGACAAATAGGATTGAAAATAAGTGACTGAAAGAACAAACAAATTTAGAAATGAATGAATGAAACAGATAGATCAATTATATTAATATCACTTCATGAATAAATCGTTCCATTCAGTAATTAATCAGTTTTACGCACAAATTTCTGAATAGATGCATCTAGAAAATAGCAGTGATGCAACCATTACACATGATAGATGTGGCGTCTGATCAAGTCTGTCATTAGGAGAATAAAGTGCTACTATCACTCATAAGGTTCTGGTCTCTGGTTTGTTAATTGATTGATGACTTTATGGAGTTTTGCTACAAGCAGGATCTATGGCTGGTATACCATTACCAGTGTCAAAGTCAGGTTAAGTCAGCTGTAATCTACCACATTGTTCTCAGTGGAACTTAGGATTGGAGCAACAGTACAGAATTCAGTTTGACTGTAGAATCTGTTCAAAAGGGAGCATTGTGACAGCTTAAACAGGGAAAAGCCATTTTGTTTCCACTGAACACACAAAGGCTAAGGTACAGTATAGTACTTTGAAAAAAAAAATCAAAGCTAATTAATCAGGTGGTATGTATATGTGACTGATAGAAATGAATTAGAATGAAATACTAAATTTGTGTCTTGACATGATCATGATATTCTTTCAATTTCTTTTTTGAAATTGACATTACAGTTGTACATATCTCTCTTTTGACAGGGAAAAATGTCCTGCGCCCTGTTTCACAAAGCTGTTCGTAAAGTTACGCAAGACTTTACGAATGACTGGAATATGAAATGCCAATAGGTATGCCCATTTCCCCCCCCCCCCCTTACGTTCTAACAAAGCATGTCAATATCAATCATTTACACAATGGGGCAAAAGTACACTTTCGACTAGAAACGTGTGTTAACATGTAAGAATAATCATTATCATCTGCAAATTTCAACTTTAGGTATTGAATTTAACAATGATTAGGAAACCCACCTGACTTGCCATACTTATTACCAAGTTGTTCGTAAAGTTGTGCGTAACTTTACTATTACAGCTTTATGAAACAGGGCCCTGGAATGATGTGTACAGTGTCTCAACGTATTTTCCATTCTTTCCTCTCAGTGTCATTGAAGCCTTCTCATTCTTGCATACGTGCACAGGTGGTAACACAATTTCCTATATCTGGGGCTAAGGCCTGATATCAACATGGTCCTGCATCCTTTCCCCGTGCAAGACAGACACAACTTCAGGAAGCTGCACCTGTGTGTTCACTTCCTTCATAGAACTCACCCTGTGTCTATATCTATGGAATGAGATGGCTTGGGAGTCAATAGGTTAAGAGAGCAAAGTACATTTATAAGTAAGCATCACCAACCAAACAAACTGTGTTCACTATCAGCTACGGCTACGGCTATGACTGATGCTGCAAATGAGCTGCATTCATGACATCCGTTGGAATTTGATTTGTTCCTTTAACCAGACTTTTCACTATACCGTGTGGGATTGAAACCACTACCAAGCATGTTAGCCACTCAGAGTACAATGTGCTCCAAGGCAACACACAGGAAGGATCACTTTCACTTCCCGGTAGTGGTCAGAGTTAGTCTGACTCGCACTACGTGAGGTCTTCTCTTTCCCTCACGAGTCCACAGGCAGGGGCGGATCCAGGAATTCCATATAGGGCGGACGCCTTTACAAAATTAAAGGGGGGCACACTTGCCCCCCATTTTTTTCTTTTTATTTCTTTTGTTTCAACAAAAAATAAAGAGGGGGCGCGCGCCTGGTGCGCCCCCCTCTGGATCCGCCACTGACATGAGTGCAGCTCAGTCCACTATCTTAAAGGCAACTTCCGGTGTCAGGTTCAAAAGGCTGTAAGTAACAGCACAAGAGTCATGGTAATTAAGAAGGTGGTTACCCTTTGGATGCTCACTTGGTAATACTTACAAATTTAATCCGTTGAGGATGGACTGATTTTGCTACGACACACATTTCCCATAGACCCCGGCCCGAGTATACTCCGGACTTGTCCTCAACGGGTTAACATCCTGCCTATTCAAATCATATGACTCCTACCAAGCTTGGGCAAAATCTAGCCCCCCGGGCATTCCCCCCCCCCCCCCCCAAAAAAAAAAAAAGAAGAAGAAAAAAAAAGAGAGAACATACTGGGTATTTGGGCTCAGCTTCATAGCCCCCCCCCCCCCCCCCCCCCCCCAAGAGAGTCATGTGTACAGATTGTGATAACCTCTACAGATTTCTCAAAAGTCTGGTAAAGAACCAGCCACTAATCTTCACGAAAATAAAAATGTTGCATTAGGAAAATGAGAATATGTGTAGTTCTCTGTATATCTTACATCATTCCACTTCTGTGATTACAAATTTTTGTAGCCTACATATCCAGAGATTGATCTAATCAAATTGAATTAAATTCAATCAAATTTATAACTTTTGAACAGATTGTCAAATTTTCCTCCAACTACACTGATGTGATCTGCCAATATTTACACATTCACTATGTCTACATATGCAGTTTGGGTACATTTCCCTGTAAATGTATTTTTTAAAGGGAGAGATTAGAAGAAATACTTACCTTTTCAACTTGTGCCTTTGTTTGGTTCATGTCATCGTTTGCTCTCTCAAACTGGAGTTTGGCCTGAACCCAGGCTTCATGTGAGTGCTTGTATGTCGTCTTCGTCTGCAAGGTATTGAGATATGTTATTATTATTATTATTATTATTATCATTATATCTTCAGCCAAATGAAAATGACAATAACATTAACATAACATACATTCATATGGAAATGGCACAGTATGAATGTTATCCTCAAACTCAGGATAGAACTTTTGAGACACTAAAACAATACCACATAGACCACCCCCCCCCACTCCCTCTTCCCCCCCCCCAAAAAAAAAAAAAAAAAAAAATCATTGAGCTATGGCACATTAAATGAACTATACATAATGTATATGAAATTATTTTTCTGAATTAAAAACAAAAGGAATTCCCAATCAAAAGAAATTGATAGAACTTTAACATTCCTCACTGCAGCCAAATACAGTAAAACAAAATTTAGAATATAAAATACAGAAGAGCATATACATTTACATTTAACTCTAAAATTGGGAGCATGCCTGTTTGATAAATCAAACTCAAGATTAAACATTTTAAATGTACATAAAGGTAAGGGAGCTTTACACGTGGCAGTTCTTTTTTTTAAATTATTATACAAAAGTTTCATTTTAGCCGACCAAATAAAATATATAAAGATATATAGATAATCATATTGGGACCTGAATTTTTACTTTGTTGCTACGGGAGTTTTGTTATAACGTGTTCTTTATAATGGGACTTAATATGGAAGGGCATTGTGTATCAAATGAGTTATTGAAGGGGACTTCCTATACACCTGTGGCTATTTCAAAAACTTGTACCACTTCAGCTGTGCAGATGGTTGTCTCACGAAAACATTGACTTATATTTACTACACACCACAAAGGACAGAGTTGGGAAATGGTAAATGAGAAGAGCAATGATATTTTTTGGCTTCTGTCTCACAGCTAGATAGCACAGGACTATGAAAGACTGCACATGAAGAAAGAATTAGGTCTTCTTCTTTGTCGTATCTAAACATCTACACATAGTCATGAGATATTTGGCCAGGACTTGGCACATCACAGAGCCTTCTCATTAGCAGCCATCAGGTCATTTTTGCTACAGAAGTACACTGTTCCTCACAGCTAGGGTACTGGAGAAGGTGTGGCATGGTATTAGGTGTGCCACAGTCACAATATATGCTGTCATCAGTAGAATATCCCCACTAGAGGATAGAATTAGGTATAACCACAGGCTAGGTACAGTCCTGGGCTGAAGATCACACAGGGGTAAGTAAAGCATGTCATACGAAGACGACAGAAGTAGCAATTTTTGACAGCATTACTACCAACTACAATTGATAGCAGTACAAAGAAAAGCAAGCATGAATATCACATCCAAATTCTTAAAAAAAGAAAATCTCATTCTACAATGACTACGCTCTATCATTTCAATTCTAAATGAACATTAATTATGTGAATCAGAATTTTAATGTTTGAGATCTGCTTGCTGTACTACCATTCCAGTTTTCCATACCTTGAGGGGCAATTTCATAGTCTGTTGACCTCTCTTAAGTGTTCTTTTGGTCACACATGCCTTGCACTTGGGTGTTCACCCTGCAAAACCTTTATGCAAATGATTCAAATGACTGGCTTCTAACAAAAACTGTTACAATTCCCCTGTCCACTCATCAACTCATGAGGGCGCCCTTACACTCTCCAGTTTCTTGATGGATTTCTCCAGGTTGCTGTCCTCCTGCTTGAAGTCCTGGAGGTGCTTCTTGCGCTCCGCCCTCAGCTCCTGCATCAGAGCCTGCACCTCCTTCATCACGTTGTTGATGAGCGACTCGCCCACGATTTCGTGCTGGTTGGCTATGCTGTTCATCTCCTGCAGAATCTGGCGGAAGGCGCTCAGCGACGAGTACCTAGTCGGGATTTGGCGGGGGGAGAGGGATGCAGAAACATCAAAAAGGCAAAAGAAAATACATTGGCACCAACTATCCATGCGGCAAGCACAAAGACATCTGATTAAGAAAACAGTTCACAAATTGTATCACATATGTGACAAATTTAACAGAAATATTCGGAGCACTGTACACTACACTGTATAATAGGATAAAACAGCAAGAATTTAGCTGTCCTAGAGTGCAAACTTGTTATCGTTACTGTCCTTAAATGAAAAAAAAAAAAAATATGGGGCCCTATGGAAAAATTATTTGCACCAGGTAAAAGTGATAGAAAATTCAAGCAATTTCATAAGCAGATCAAACATTGATAATATTCAAACTCATGCTAATAAAATGTACACTTCTTTCTGCTATGCTAATAAAAAAACATTTTTACTTCTTTCTCCTCACGTCCCCACAATCACAAAGTGAATGTATACCACTTTTTGTCACACAAAGAGACCGTTCACATAGCAGTATTGTTACAAACATTTTGTCTTTCAATCTTCAAATGAAATTTACTTTTCCCTGCATTCATAGGTAGAGGAAAGATCCATGCTGCTGGATCCATCTATGAGCTCACTCCATTGGCAAAGTCCTTCATAGAGAGAATTATCTCTAACTATATATCAGGATGCTACTAGCCAACTTGCCCTGGCAACTGAACCTCACCGTTTGGGAAAGTAACACGCACCTGACTCTTTAGAAAGTATAGGCCAATTCGAAGAGACATATTTTGTAATGCCCTGAATAAGAAACAGATATTAAGTTTTTCAAATTCATGAAATTCTTCCGTCAAGATGTTTTCATTGCAACTTATTGACAAATTGCTTTACATTGATGTAAATAAGCACTGAATTGATCAGTGTTTTAGTAGTAGCCATGATAAAAAATCATGGTCGAGTATGTATATATGCATATGATTTTTTATCATGGCTACTACTAAAACACCGATCAATTCAGTGCTTATTTACGTCAATGAAGGGCAATTTGTCAATAAGTTGCAAAGATATAAGTTTATTACAATTTCTCAGCTAAGTCTGATACTCCAATTTGTTGCTACTCACTTATATTCTTCTTCCTCCTTTTTCTTGGGTAGGTAGTTTTTGTAGAGTTTCCTGGAAGACAAAGGGGAGAGAAAGAGATATGACTGATCTCAATATTTCTCTACCACAATTCATACATGCATGTATCATTCTTGAAGAAGAGATATCATCATTCACCTCATGATGAACCAACTAGGATCACCTCTGACTGATGTTAGAGGAAAGCAAGAACATTCGTGAAATGGTGCAACACTTGACTTAATCATTATAATAATAAAATCATAAATACGAATTTTGTACATGTACTTAAATACTGCGATATTACTAGGTGTATAATCGTACTAATACCACTTGCACAAATAACCCTATTATCTGTATAGTATGGAACATACACAACATGCAGAAATATTCCAATTACCCTTTAATGTGATGAAAAAAAAAGCATAGAATCATTGTGGTGTTGTTTGTTTGTTTTCTCCTTGACAACATACTGAGGACCCCATCTGATAATATGTGAAAGTTTGTTCATTAACAGACACATGTGTCGAGCTCAATGTCATATTCTGCCCTTAGAGAGGTCCCCACAAGGACAAACACACAGAGTGTGTCACAGTATGTGTACATGTATGAAGTAAAACGTCATTTAATGTTGTCCTTTGCTGGTGTATGTTTATATTCCCCGTATCTGTCACAGCAGCTGGATGTGAGACATACTCAATATCTATGTTTTAAATCATTACAACCTGGGCCCCATTTCATCAAACAAGCAAACCAAACAAACAAATAAACACACAACAACAACAGCAATAAAAACAAACAAACAATGCAAGAAAACTAACTCTTTGCTGAAATGCAGTGTCATCTTAATTAGAATTCAGCTTCCTGATTGGCTGTTGCTATGGAATGTTGCCATTCTAGAAATTGCTATCCCAACATCTTTTATGAAATGGGGCCCTGGTGTACAGTAAAAGATTCCTGCTAATCAGGACATGTCATAGAACATCTTTGTCCACAAACACGCACTGTCCTGCACAAATACTAGTACCGGGTACCCCTATTTAGGCCTACAGCTGTACCTCTCAAATACGTACATTGTACACAACTTGCTTCATTGCTAAAGATTGTAACGATACAGCTAGTTCTTACAATGCATTGAAGGTTACTAGCAGGTTAGGCTATATGCCAAAACTGTATGTACATGTACTTCTAAAAGCCAAAAATATGAAAAAGAAAATTTCTCTCACAACTGGTGCATTGACAGCAGAAAAGGGGAGAAGAGTGAATAGTCCATTCTTTTTGTACAAAGAACCCTCTCAGTCCTCCTGTGAATAGTGTCTTTTTTCATGTACTTTTTTTATTTTGGGGTGGGAGTTTGTTTGCCTTTGCGGATTTTTTTCCATTACACAAAAAGAATGAAATGTCCCAGATATAGCACAGTAAGTAGGCCCCTGTGTGCCTGTTTCTAGTAGACGCATCTGTTTGCATATAATGTACGTCAGTGTTTACACTTTAAAATACAGTCTGGAGTTTAAAATGAAATTACACCACAATACATAGCTCATATGAACTGAAAGCACGTACATGTAGGTATACCTATAATAAAATTACTTCTGCAGCATATTTGTGACACATAAATTTTAGCATAACATTCACACAAAGAGCAGGTAATTGCCATTTGACCTGCAGTATGTCACCTACATCTGTATAGTACAGTTTTAAGCTGTTGAAAACAACCCTTTTGTGCAAAAATCAAGAATAAAACCCAAAATATGAGGTTTCTTGTATTCATAAAGAACTAATTTGCTTTAATAGAATATGACTTTATTTTATATGCTAATCTTATACAGGGTAGTGACTTTCTCCCATTTGATGCATTTATTTAGAGCAACAAAAATTATGAAAGAAAACACAAGTTCTATTGTATCTTTTTTCTTGGGGGGGGGGGCAGACAGAGATGTTAGTTGCATTAATATAAAAAATAAGGAATAATGAATGTGCAAAATCATAGTCACATGACTATTCCCTTGCGTCATTATTGTTGATTTTTCTGACATTCAGACTCATTGTGCTCCTGCAGTATGTCTGACTTTGCCAAATTTTCTAAGCTTTGCAGCCCCCTTGCCATGGTTTTCAATGAAAGTGATTCTCATGGGGGAGGGGGAGGGGGAGGGGGAGGGGGAGGGGGAGGGGAGACTGCTCCATCCGGCATGTACTAAGATGCAGGATGTCGGGAAGATGGAGCTACTTAATACACTGTAGCTTAAAGGCACCAATTAACGTTGTTTCTGGTTCAAAAGTCTGAGCTGCAGGTTTCCTATACATACATGTACATTGCAGCATGGTAACACTTCTTTGTGCACAGATGTACTGATAGTGATAGTATAATTTTGAAGACTTTTGTATGCTGGAGTGCTTTTTCACACAGTTTGTTGTCATCATACAGCTCAAACAGCAAACTTAGACAATTTCTGAAATACAGCACAGCCAACACAATGCTAAAACAGTGTCTTTTGGAGTAAGAAAACAGATGGGAAATAACAACGAGGGGTCTGGAAACTAGGCTAGGAATGCCATCCGTTTACCACTCCCCTGATTTTGAATTGTTTTGTTTGTTTGTTGTTGTTGCTGTTGTTGTTTTCTGCTCTGTCATTCTGATAATTGATTTCTGGCAGGTGATGGATGGACTTGAGATGAGCACGAGTGGGTCCATTCACACACAAGACTTTATCAGTTTTTAGATCCTGGTGCAAACCCCATTCACACATAATAAAAACAACACAACACAACACAAAACAAAACAACAACAAAAAAAAAAACAGAAAAAGAAGAGGCCTATTTCTTCAGGTTCCAGTGAAGCACTGTTAATCTCTGGACTGTAAAGTACATTATTTATGCATCCCTGACCCCTGCCACATTTTGTGTGGGCTGGTTACATTCAATCACACAAGTGACTTCACATATCCCTTGTGGTAAAATGTTTGAGTGCTTTCAGTGCTCATTATATTCACTTTGTCACATATGTATCAAGCACTTTGGTTTACTTGGTCACACGTTTCTCAGAAAACTCTGATTATAATCCATGAATCACCACCCTTGACATGTTACTCCTCTGAGGAGCTCTTTTCTGGGAACTTCCATGATGAGGTAGACCATGTGTTTCCTCAACAGTGCTTTAAAATCTGAACACATAATGCACTGCTATGGTGTGAGCAATACAGCAAGATTCAAAGATAGACAGACAGATAGTATAGATGGATAGATAGATACAAAAAAATGTAGATCTACATAGATAGATAGATAGATAGATAGATAGATAGATAGCTAGATAGATAGATAGATAGATAGACAGATAGATAGATAGAAAGATAGAGTAAATAGATTGATAGATAGATGGCTGGATAGATAGATAGATAGATACAGTGTAGATAGGCATAGATATATAGATCTAGATAGATAGATAGATAGATAGATAGATAGATAGATAGATAGATAGATAATACATAGATAAATAGATTGATAGACAGATAGACAGATAGATGGCTGGATAGATAGATAGATAGATAAGATACAGTGTAGATAGGCATAGATACATAGATAGGTACATAGATAAAATGGACAGGTACATAGATATAAACATACAAACATACAAACAGAATGACAGACAGAGACATTATTCTGACTTAATATCTCAGAGACTGAATAAGCAAAAGTAGAAGTAGTGAGTAGTAAAATGATGAGAAGATAAAAAAAAAAATCATGAAGAAACAAACATGAAGGAGAAGGGAAAGAAATAGAAGAGAATGGAAGGGGAGAGGAATGGACAGGCAGGACGAGAAAGAGGAGAATATAGAAGGAAAAATAGAAAGAGGAAGAAGTGAATGAATATTGAGGGTAATCAGAGAAAACGAAATGAACAGAGACAATGATTAGAGGAGAGGTTATGATGATTACTGACTGCTTTCTCAACATTCAAGGTTGCCAACCTCTAGAACTAGATACAAAAACATTAATTATCACTGTAGTACTCAGTAAGAGGCATATTTTGATGATAAAGTCCTATTATGGTTCATATTATAGAAAGTTGCACATACTAATTTTAACAGTATCATACAAAATTTCAGAAAAAAAAAACCCTTTCCATTCAATTAGTATATTTTCTTATTTTAGGTGAGAAAATAATAATATAATAATCTTAGGTGAGAAATGAATATAAATTCATAATGTGGCAGCTCTGCATACTAATGCGAAGGGGCAAAGTGATGGAAGATGAACATGCAAGAGATGTGAAAATAAAGACAAACTTACTTGAGCTGAGATGCATAATCATTTTCAATCTTTTGCCTCTCCTTGACAAAATGGCTGAATTTTTCCACAAAGTCGATACCTCTGTCTGTGTGCTTCTCAAGATTACTGATCTGGTCCTGTGACGGAAGATAAGGAAAGAGGAAAATATCCAGTTTCATTAGCACTTTGCCAGAATACATGAATGTGCTGGTAGGCAAACTCATTTCCCACCACCAGATTATCAGGTAATTTTAGTAACACACTTGAGGTAAAGAAATATACCTGTATCTTTCGCACTGCACTTGTCATACACAGTGGTATCTACATGTATAATATACAAGGCACAAACAGCTGAAAGTGTGTCTCACATTAGTGCAAGCATAATTGTTTACAAATACAATCATTTACTGCTTTCTTTATAGCAAAATAACTTCCTTGTGGGTCTATGAAGATGGTATTGCAATAGAAAACCAAACAAGTAGACACTTATCAATAATGTTGAACACACACACACACACACACACACACACAAAACAACTGATGCAATGGGGGAAAACAACGTAATTCCAATATTGTATCAATTTTTGTTTCATGAAAACTAGATTGTAATCATTATTGAAGAACATGAGAAGGCATGAAAGTAAGTTGCAAATGAAACAATTATGGCTAGCAAATCAAGGAGCAAAACAAGAAAGTTACAGTATGTCTTTACTTTTGTGTGCCTTGACCCTCATGTTGTCTCCATTTATTTCATTTTCATTTTGTGGAACATGTACAGTACAGTGTATCCCTTTGTAATGTTCATTCTGTTTTACATGTTTGTAATGTTTATGAGATGTATCCTATATATTTTACCTGGTCGAATAAATAATAATACTAATACTAATAATAATAATAATAATGATAATAATAATAATAATAATAATGATAATAATAATAATCATCATCATCATCATCATAATCATCATAATAATCATAATCATCATCATAATAATAATAATAATAATGATATTAATAATAATAATAAAGACAGGAGAGTCACCCATAGTGATTCTCAGCATCACATAGATCTAGTTAATTGCCAACATGTCATCATTCATTTTGGAAAATGACAACTCAAAATCTTTCCCCAGCTGAACAGAGCATTGGTACGTTGCAAGACATTTCATTATCACACCTTTGGCATTCCATAGAATATCTGGTTCTCAAAAGTCAAGTAATTAGCATGACGATCCCAATGACATGCACCAATTACAACTCGGGTTCATTTCCATATTCAGTGCAATGTACAACACTGTGTTTGTCTTTGTGCTTCTAAGGTAAAATCACTTCCACTATAAACTCTGCATTCAGCAATGGGTAAATTTGAATCAATTGATGCCATATTGATATCAAAACAATATTTAATATGGTATATCATGGACCGACAGTAATATTCTAATTCCAATCTTGTTCTGCTTCACTACACATGGTGACTTTTTCATGTGAAACTCATTCATATTGCTATTTTTCTTCCTTCTACACTAAAGAATATTGAGAACTTTACGGACTGAAAATTAGTTATGATAATAATTTACAGAAAATCTGACTTGAAGACTATGAAACAATAACATACTAATTTCACACATCAGGATACTTTAACAAAGCAATACATACTAATTTTTTATTTGCAAATATATATCTACTAACACAAATTATCAAAGTTTGAGATCTTGGAATATTTTAGAAGGACACTGTGATTTTAATGAAATTTATTGATTGATAAAAATATCACTGGTATCTGAGGTGATCCTGCATCGTCTCCAAATGGGGCCTCACCTTACACTTCCGTGAAATTGGTTATAAAATGCAAATAAACAGACAAACAAACAATTTTTCAGAGCAAGATACAAACAAGGCAATTTGAGGTGTGTTCAAGCCGCAATCTGGCATGGTAAATCTGGCATACTAACACACATGGACTCAGGTACAGTACACTCGGTACACCTAATCAGAATGGCTCCTTCCGCCCATGAAATACTACGTGCCGTAATCACACCGTGCCAAACCACACTCACCATTCATATCTTTCTCTCGCTCTCAAGATCACACACAAATACACACACACACACAACTGAGACTAATTGAAGATAACCTCTCCTTCCCTTGCCTCTCAACAGGCGATTTCCATGAAGTTCTTCCTTTGGAAATCTCGCACCTTTTAAGACTAAGAGCAAGACAGATGACACCCACGTGATTCTGTTCTGTTCCGACAGCAGCATAAAAATGTATAATGGGTGAGCAGGCGGAACTGTGTTAAAATCAGGGTGCACGTGAGTACTTACACGCAGGAATAATCCTGCATGGAGTCGTCATGCAGTTTGGAAATGTGTAGAACATGAAGCACAGCAGGCTTTCAGTCTGATGTACAGTGTACAACTATCAACATACAAAGTAGCTACATTGTATCATGTTAAACACAAATTCACCCACAGTTTCTTGACTGATATGACAACATACAGTTGCACCAAAACTAATTATTTCATCACAAGAAACCGGGGGGCACTTCACGAAGCATTTTGTCAGATATTTTTTTTTCTGAAAAATTGTTACAAGCAACTGAAATCCTTGCAACTGATTGGCCGAGAGCAAATGTGTCCAACAAATTTGTGGGGCAAAACGCTTCATGAAATGCTTTATTGGTCCTTTATAGAAGATATACAATGTATATATACAAATATATATGAGCAATGACGTAAATTAATATTATGGGAGATTTGGGGCAAATATAATGTTAGTAACCCTCTGTATGATTAAATCATCATCATTACATCAATATGATACTACTACAGAATACACCCACTGCTTCTACTTCTACAGCTGTTCATCTGACACATCATCCCTGTCATTTTCACACTTTATCACCATTTACTATTTTATGTAGAAAGAACAGGTTTCCAATAAAATACTAGCTTCAAGATAATTATGACCGTTCCTCTATTTATACCATAACATCAATCATATTTCTTTTTGTGTTTAATTGTATGACCTTCTTTAATAGGCTAATACTCAAGGCACTGTATGAATAAATCAATTGGTCTTGTGGTGACATCAAATACAAGTTTCACTTTCGTTACAGTTTTATTACTTGTTAAAAAAAAAAAAATCATTTTATGGGCATGATACTGGAGAAGGGAATGAAAAGCCTGAAAGTTAGACTAGCATTCAGGGGGGTGTACACCTCCATGCAACAGGTGGAAATGCCATCATATTGGGGTCTGACCCAATCCTGCAGAGAAGAACTTTTGACTTTCACCTCTACCCATTTGGCATTATCTAGTCTGCTCTTTTCACAGATGGAATATAACTTATACTCCTTGGAATAAGCGTATTACATGTGTGTGTATGCTGCTTGTGAGCATGAGTGTGCATGTGTTTTTGTACATCTGCGTGAGTGCACACCATGCACTAAACAGAGGATTCCATCAAGACACCTTCTGTACCAATGACATTCCTGTGACAAGGGCGAGATGAGCCCTACAGTACAGTTGTATGTGCTAGCACAATGCAGATCAGCAGAATATGAGAGAAAAAACTTTGTGAGATTACATCTACATCGACCACTGTGCATACCTACAGCCGACAGGCTGCAGTATTCCTGTATGCAGAGTGTACGAATCTGGTACGATGAAGAAATAGTTGTAGTACTGTACACTGTAATTTACAGTTCCACATCCTATCATGCAGAATGCTGGACAATTATATTATCCTGTAAACCTCATTTATTACTGTATTCCAATGAGCCACCATTTTGGGGCACTTAAAGAAAGCTGAAGGCCCTATGTACTATGTCATAGCTATCAACAGTTTAATTTTACATAATAACATGCTGCAAAAAGAATCTCTATTTCCATGCATTTCACACACAAAAGTCAGAGAGTATCACATAGGCATTTAACTTTTCCTTCATACGCTATCATAATCTTAAATAGTCTGAAGCTACCAGGCCCTGAAAATGAAGGCCATCATTCCCATTCATATTACTATTCATTTTTACACACCATCGATACTGACAGAAAAATATCATGGAAGCAGGGTCTCAATTCAAAGACTACAAATGTATGCCCATTTCAAGCATGGAAAAAAAAAGTTCGAGCTGCTCACATGACAAACTGGCTGAAACAGAAACTAATGCATTGATGAAATTACACTACACGGCTTTCATCTAAACTAACAGCCCCTCAGAGAATCTGCATAGGCCTACATTGTGCATGTAAGTGGTATAAAGGATATTGATGTATTACTGCCAAGAAGGACTTACAATGTAACAAGTAGGCCCTACACTGTAGCCGCCATTATGAGAGAAGCCTACAAACAATGTGATCCAATTGATTCCACTTTAGGACACACAAACATAAAAAACAACAACTCTCACATGTCTAGACAAAAAAAAAGTTTAGCAAATCACTAACAGAGCTCTCTCAGTTAGCTGCAGCCGCTCTATCGTGTTCTATAAACTAAGGATTACAATATTATGAGAGCAGACACATCACATATGAATATTGAATACTGTAAATACAATTCAATTAATAGCATGAATGCAGCATTCAGCAATGATGACGATGATGATGATGATGACCAACAGCATTTGCATAGCGCCATAGAGGCCTATTTGTTGCAGAAATATTCAAAGGCGCAGACTCCTCCAAGAGAGTTACGTTGTAGCAATTGGATGCCTGGTGAAAAATTTGAGTCTTGAGTATAGGTTATGAAGTGATCCAGTTTGTCAATTGTCACTAATGAAGTAGGCCTACTGTAAAACATGATATATTCGCGGCATGGAAATTTCGTGAATTTGAGCCGATGGCCTTTCTTGTGGCACGAAATTTTTGTGAATTGCTACAGGGCATCCAATGCATACTGTGTAGGTAAGAACTTTTGCGTGCATTTTAATTTCGCGAATGTTGGCGCTCATGAAATTTGCGAAATTAAAATGCATGTCAACATTCCTCATTTTTATATTTGTGTGGAGAGGTAAAAGTATACTTGTAAGCTGAAATTTTTTATGTTTCTATACCAGGTATAGGCCTATACAGTATAGGCCTAGGCCCACATGGCCATAACAGAATTTCCCATCACAATATACAACTACTAGATGCTACTGATATGTAATTTGTACATAGTTGGATTCCTTTGCTTACACTCCCGGTTGACATACTTTTCATCTAGACATGTTTGTATACTGTATGCCACTATTTGTTCTCACTACCAAAAAAACTACCCTACATCCTAGTGACCTTACTCCAAGGCACTAGGTTCATTTTGTGTCTCACCTCACTGAACAGCTGACCCGCCCACAAACTTTGCCTACCAAACAACTTCCTGTCCCATTTGGGTAGATACATTGTATATCACTTCCCACAGGGCTTGCTCACGGCACTGCATAATATACAGTATGAATGAGGTAAATGAAAGAGAACTACAATACAAAGGCACAATTATGGTTCAGATCCAACTTTATGGTGTGGTCACAGTGCGTAACACAAAAAACTGATGGATGAATAACACCCTTGGAATTTCTGCAGAGAATAATAAAACACACTTTTAACCCCAGTTTTTTTCCCTTTGTGATCCTGTACGTCTTTGCAACCTCTTTTTCTACATCTTCCTCACTTCTGAGGTTATCACCAACATTCCATATAATTCTACGGCATCCCCTATCAAAATGTCATAGAATTGAATATCATCGCTGGGGGCGAAAAAATCTCGCATCTACAAAATGTCAAATGTTCGGGAGAGCAAAAAAAAAAAACAATGGCAGCCAAAGCACTACATCAAATAGGATAGCCTTTTCTTTGACATGCCATGGTGGCTTCATTTTGGGGTTAAAACGGCTAGGATTTGGAAAGAACAGCACTTATATTAACTGATTATCTGACCTTTGATTTAAAAGAAAAAGTAATTTTCACTAGAATTTGAGATACAAGGTCTTGTCACCCCAGTGATGATATGAATATTTACACTGTACATCAATTCCATCAATTCACTTTTCGACACTGGTGATTTTTCTTTTACTCTTCATATAAAAGACATCATATAATGCATTAAATACTTTTATGCTTAATAGTGAAGCATGTACCAGTATCAAAGTAGAACTTTTTCTGTGCAAGTTTGCATATTTGCATAAATTTGCATCAGTCTCACGCTGAGTGTGTGAGAGCTGGCGGCCTTGATAACGTCATCTTGAGAAACATATCATCAAGCCATTCCGTCCACAGGTAGTGGACTGCCATTATAAGCTCGTGCTGACAAATACAGCCCGTATTCCACCCATAGAAGTGTATGTGAGAAGCTCTCTGATTAAAGAGCGCCCCTGAAGTAAAGTTACGCCGAAATACCAGCCCCATCGGACTGGGGCATAAGGTTACAGCTGGTCCTCCTGGGGGAGGGAATTCAAACCCACAAGGAACATTTGAGGGGTCTAGCCGGGAAATCATAGAACGTTTCCTGCATCCACTTCCTTCTATCTCTATACCCATGAATCATCGCAAAATCGGAGGAGGAGATAGACAGAACGAAAGACGGATAAACAATGAAGACAATACATAGTGATGGAGCACAAACAGAGAGTGAGGGGAAGGAGAATGAAAGGGATGAGATAAAAGAAAGAGAAAAGAAAATGAAGGAGATAGAAGATATAGAAAAGGAAGAAAAGAAAAGGAAGAAATGAAAGAAAAATAGTAGAAAAGGAAGCAAAAGGAAAGGATGAAAGATAGAATGGGAAGAGGATGAAAGAGACATACGATTTGGGAAAAACAGTATTTTCCATGAAATCTCTATATTTTTGGCAAAAACAGTATGATACTGCAAAAAAAGTTATAGTTGGCATCTCTCCACATGGAAATAACAGGATGGGAAGAGAGAGGTGGTGAGGAAGGGAAGGGATTATCAAAGGAAACAGATATTAAAGATCGAAAGAGAGGCAGGACACTGTAAAACCAGAAATATTTGCTTGCATTTCAATTTCGTGAATTTCGCAAGAGCCACAGATTGACGAAATTAAAGTGCATGCAACAGTTCTTGTCCATACTATCCGTATATATTCATTTTAATAATGCCAGTGGCAATTCACAAAACTTTCACGCCGCGAAAAAGGCCGCCGCCTCCAATACACAAAAATTTTATGGCGCGAAAAATATCTTGCTCTACAGGAGCCAGAATCGTATAATTTACATCTCTGCATGAACCACAAAATGTTTCCCCTCCCAAAAAAAAAAGTCACAGCCAATAAAAATGACAACAAACCTATATTTACACAGCCCTGCTTATTTTCAGTTTGAATTCAATGTCAAAGATTTTACGCAATCACTTCCCTGCAGACACAGTTTCCTCTGCAATTTTCTATTTCCTTTAAATTCCCAGACAAAGTACAAATATCTTGTTTCTACTTCTTATAAAGTATGGCAAGGTTTATGTACACAGAGTTCATGCCTTCTTTGCCTTGGAAGAAACTATTTTTGGTGTACCTCTGCCATGGGATAAATAACTTCTTTTTTTTTTTAAATGTCAAGAAATATCCTGTTTCCATGCCTGTATTATATACATAACTTGACATTTACTATTCATAAATGCCCTTATCTCAAGTCAACATATAATTTTTCCCCCAAAAAATCGAAATAAGTACAAAATGGGCTAATGTCTTCCCAGCTGATAGTCTAGATGAAAAAATCACTGAAGGTAATATTAAACATGCCCTGAAATTATCATGTGAGAGCCTTACATACGACTTTGTTAGACTCCGTTCTTTCACAAAAATTTACCCAAATAGCATGTAGGCGTACAAAACTTATAGTCCAACCTACCCACATCCTTGCTGGTTCCTTTGAGTACACTGTCTTCAGAGTTATTAGTGCCATTCATCACTTTACCTTGTCAAGCAAATCAATCAAGAGGGAGCTACACGATACTTTACTTTCAACCAATCCAATGAAAGTTTCATCTTTTTCTTTTGGAGTTAAATATTTTTGTTTTTGTTTTTAATTTTGTTACTTTAAAGTTTAGATGTTGGGCCCAGATTTGCAGTGACATTGAGTTTATTAAGGACCAATTACAAGATGATCTAGTGAGTGCTATTAAGCTTCACTTGAATTCAAGTATAAAAAGTGAATGGGTCTGGCATAATGCTTGAACAACAGCCTGCCTGGGGGACCCTCAATATATAACAAGGATAATTGCCCTTGTGGCTTTTGGTTTCATGGCTACATAAAAGTGAACAGTTTTGATGTGCACATAAAATCATACATCAATAGATCCTTTTCAGTGTACATGCAGGAAGAAACGATCCTTCTATATGCTGACATGTAGCACAATGTATTAAAATCTTTTCGCCATTGTTGGCCGACTCATATCATCCATTTGCTATAGCAAACTTGGCTGTATCAATTGCGCTTTTAATACGGTTCAATGTTCACATATTTTATATCTGGTTTGGAATGTTCAGAACTTCATATACTGTTTGGTGGATAAGTCAAAGCATGTAGTAATAATATACAAACTAAAGGCTCAGGTTAAACTGTTGTTCATGCTGAGAACTTTGTATGACTGCTGTTTTGGAATTTGTGCCACTGAACTCTGCCTCCTCGCCAAACAAGTACTGAACAACTTCTACTGAGTAAAACAAAAAGCTCACTTTTGGGAAGCTTTATGAGGCATAGTAAGGAATTGAAATAAATGGCTTGATTGTGAAAGAATGCTATGCCACGTTGCAGCTACATTGTATAACAGAATATATGCAAATCCACCCATCAGAGAAAAATTTGCTCATTATTGGACAGTATAGTCTTCAGTCATTCGGACGTCACTGAGATTGGACTCAAGGTATTCAGATAAACTGTAACATACATTGTACAGTACTCAAGACTTAAATCTCCTTATACATGTAGTTTGCTAATTATTTTAAATAGCAGCACTATTTTGGGGGAAAAAGTGGCAATTTCCTCCAAACAATGGATATAGTAATATCCTTCAAAAAAAAATTGTAAAAATTTACAGAATTCAAATACATGCAAGCATTTTTAAAAGAGACAGATATATTTTCTGTGGATCATGGATGTCTGACAGTAAGTGACATTTTCCACTCAACTGAAAGAACTACTGTAAAAGTGGAAATTTTCGCGGTGTTGAAATTTTCGCGCATTTCGCGCAACCAGAAACTAGCGCGAAAATAAAAGCACGCGAATATTTTTGCTTGCCATGCGTTCCTGTGCGTGACGTCTTGATTCCGCCAAATTAAAAACACGCGAAACTCTTCTGACCCGGCCAAGCGCGAAAAATTAGTCGCGCGAAAATATCCACTTTTACAGTAATGGCAGGACTGAATCTAATGTAGGGGAAGAAAAAGACCTTGCTCAACTATTCAACTCTGTATACCCTCTGAGAAATCTTTTGATCAGAGGAGAAAGGGGAACTAAACTTTTCAACCAAGCTCCCAAGCACCATTAAAGCTTCACTTTTAGAAAGCATTACAGGTTTACTTTGTATTCTTTACAGTTTTGATGTCACGGAGCTGGAATATCTTTTTACGTACAGCGTACTTGACAAAGTGGCTGACGTGACTTGTTTAAAAAGTGTCATGGCTCATCAAATGACAGTCTACATTCCCACACAGAGCTAAAGCCAAAGTGAGATGCAATGCCCAATGTTTAAAATTGGCATTGAAAATGGAAGGGGTGGACAGTCTGAGGGTTAATCGACTGGGTTCATTTGTCGGTGCACGAGGAAGTTGTGGATTTTGGAATGATACACTCAAACACCACGCAGGATATGATGGGTACAGCAGAGATTGTATGAGGTGCAAGGGAGAGGAGAAAAAAAAACGCTGATTTTGTTCGGTAATCTCATCGGCTGGATGGATGTCACTTCGCCGAATGCTGCGTGACATGGAACACGTTTTCCACAGTAGGCGGGGGATGTCCTTCCTTGACGGAAAACCTAATCATGCAGCCCCCAAACCACCCATTGGCTAAGCCCTTAAAACCACAGTCCATAGTGAACCCAAATCTTGTGTGTTCAGTTTGTAACAGTGACACTGATTGAGCTTTATTGTTGTTGAGGGTACAAATGTAGTTTTGATAATAATGGTTATCATCATTCTAATTACATTATCTTTCTAAATATAAAGAAAAATGTTGGACATACAATGAGAAATTTTCTAACTATGTTGGGAATTATTTAATGAAATAATCCTCATTGTCAATATCATACAAACTACCATCGTCAACACAGCAATGACCTTGACATCAGAGTTGAAAACGGTGTAACTAGACACCACACACAAACATCTAAACTCAGGCAAAACTCTTTAATGTGAGAGGGTATGTCTTCCATGAATATAAAACATTCACGTTCATTTTCACTATAAAGTATAGCGGGCTTCATACATTGTACATACCGTAAAACGGGGTGAATAGGGACGGCGAGGTGAATAGGGACAAAACCGAGAAAAGTTTTTTGAATGTGCATGTTTCATATTTGCTTGAACTTTTTTTCTTACTTTTATCAGAGGATGGAAGGACTATCCAACAGTGTCCAGAAAGTGGTCCTCCTGATGTGAAAAATTTTTTAAAGGGTACAGGAGGTCCAAATAAAAAGTTTTCAAAAAATCACAAAAAAAATCAGGGCGGTCAAAACTTTTCTGCTCCTGTGGCCATTGATTAATGAAATTCGCTGAAAATGTTCATGAATCTAGCCTATTAGGTCCTACAACATACCTTTAAATATGAAATAATTATTCCTACAGGAATTTGTGACAGCACATTTTTTCTTCTCTTGGGCAAAAAATCAGTTAGACTGGGGTGAATAGGGACACCATGGTGTCGTTTGATTGGCCCTTTAAATTTTCTGTGTGATTAACTATTACAATGTCATAAATTGCTCTGAAATGTTTGTTATGTCCAGCTATTTCCAAAAGTGTGAATTTTTATTCTAAATCTCTTGACAAGAGAGCAATAAGATCTTTGGATATGTAGTTTCACTTTTGTATACATAGATGAGAGTGAACTTTGCTGTCTTAACCCTAACTTGGGGAGGAAGGGTCTGGGAACCCCCGCCCCACCCACCCTCTTGGGAATTTTTTTCACTGCCTAAGACAGGCTAGGACTTTTCCACTTGTATTTCATGACCCTTTTCTCTGTCTTCTGCATGTTTTAATGCCAATAACACATCTGTTTGGGTCAGACCCATACTATAGGTGCCAGCTTATAATTGCTGTAAGAACTCCCAAAATATCCCCGACATCACAAGAGTCAAGTTACACTGAATTTAGAGTGTATGAATAAGATTGTACATCATGATTTGCCACTAGAAGAAGAAGTGGGTTAATGTTTGAGTGCAATTCAATGGATTAGCAAAGTTTTGACTTACTTTTCAATCTTAACCTTTGACCTGATGGGTCACATTTTTTTATATCAGCTCATTTTGTTGGGCTGTTGCAATTTTTGTTAAAGATTGATTTATCAATGGAATAGATTGCTCTTAAATGTTTGTATATCATTTTTAAACTCTGCAGTTGTTCCCTTAATCCAATTCATTGGATGGATTGAAAAAAAAATGCCTCCAAACAGCTTTTTTTTTGATCAAAAATAGTGTTGTCCCTGTTGACCCCAAATTTGGGGTCAATAGGGACAGCGTCATCTTATCAAAAAACATACTTTTCCCCCAAATATTTATTTTTTTTCACAATACCAAATTAAAGGTATTTTAGGTGGACATAAAATACCCACATAAGATTGAGTCTCTGGGCTGCATGAAAAAAAATACAATCATAAGAACTTTAAATTTGTCCCTATTCACCCCGTTTTACGCCTATGTACAGTGTAGAGCCAAGTCACTGGACTATTGTGGTACTGTTTATTCTCTTGTTTCAAGTCTGTAACCATGCACTGTACTAAAATGAGATAATAACAATGAAATTTGATATTTGGCTCATGTATCAATATGACGTTGTGGGGATGAATAGACTGCTATAAAACAAAATGAATACTGACTTTGAATAGCAACCTTTGTGTAGAGGCATTAAACTCCCTGTATCTTGTAAACCTGGGATTCCATGGAGGTGCATGTATGTACAAAAGAATTCACGAAAATAGCACTCATCCTACAGTGTTGTATTTCTTTTTTAAGTAAACATGTATAAACTTCCTTTTTCCTCCCCTTCTCTCACCGAAACCTATGAACTGGAAATTCTGTACTTTATACTACACAATTTATCTGAATGTCAATACCAGGTATGTAATGTATTGTACACTGCACCTTAGATTAAAAATGTCCATACAACTGCAGACTTTCGTATTAGGTTTTTATCACAACGGAGGCAAATATTCATGAGGGTATACATTGTGTGTTGTTCTTACAGGCTGTTAAAAAGCTCATGCCATTGGCAATGAGTTTGATATGCTGAATAAACTTCCTTCGCACATAATACACAATTCTACAAGTGAAGCTGGCTGGCATAAAACGCCTTGATTGTCCATTTTTAACACCCCTCCTCCCCCTCCCCCCCCCCCCCCCCCCCCCCCCCATGAGGAAGTTGGACTTGAAATTGACAGCTACTTTTGTAGGGGTAAAAGGGACTTTACTTTGACTCTTCTGTTTACAGTACGTCTGCCATGCCGTCACCATATTGTGTATACAATCAGCAATGTGCCAAACAATACACCATGCATTCATCTTGAAGTGTTTCCTCTTTAACCTGTAGAACACTAGTCCCAAGTATACTCAGGGCCAGGCAGGCATCTATGGGAAATACGTGTTACAACAAAATCAGCCTGTCCTCTACAGGTTAACAAGGAAATTACTTATTTTTTGAAGCACTGTGCTGTCATCACATTCTGACCATGGACTTCCTGTAGTTCCATTTGACATATCATTTCCCCCATTCTAATTCCTGTATTGATTTGGACATACAATGTACCCTGACTACGAACAGTATACTGTAAAACGAGGAATGTTCGCGCGCATTTTAATTTCGCGAATTTCACGAGAGCCAAGATTCGCCAAATTAAAATGCATGTGAAAGTTCTTGTCTACACTATAAGCATTGAATGTTAGAGGCAACTCGCAAAAACTTCATTCCGCGAAAAAGGCTGATGGCTCCAATTCACGAAAATTTCATGCCGCGAAAATATTGTGTTTTAGAGTATTTGTTGCAAATTGGATACTGCATGCTGAATCACTGACCACTATAAAGTACTACAATGTTCCACTTTCAGGAATGAACCCCCAAGCTGGGGCAGTGCCTTCCTGTTTAACAGCATGTGTGATGGGAGAACCCTGCTTCAGGAGTGGGCGTGTCCGCTGTGTTTGTGATGGAACAAAATTTGTAGGATTCATTCTCCCCTGCGGGCAGCTACTCTCTTCATTTTCTGCATGTGAGTGAAAAGTAGGCGCTGACTTCTCAAACATACAAGTTTGCGAACTTCTGGTAAACAACGTCTACTTTTCTTGACTCATGACTCCTTGCCTACTGTTCCCTGTAAGGACTGTAAGTGGCAGCACAAACACTTGCTCCCAACATATCTACAATGTACACTGTACTTTCCAAGTGTGCCATCCATGGGAAAATAACAATAGCACTACACCAAAATCAGGCCAGCACACATGTACGCATGCACTCAAACAATAAAGCCATTTTTCCACTTTTAAGTGCATTCAAATCGTAAACTCTTACGGCTACTTTTCATTGGCAACAGAAAGTGATACATGCCCTGGATAAGTTCATTTTGATAAAGATAAGAAAATCTGATTTGTCTTTATGCAAATAAATCTCTGGTATTCAATTCATTCTGCAATTAAAGCTGTGGGTTATCATTGTTACTATCATTATCATTATCATTATCATCATCATCATCATCATCATCATCATCATTATCATCATCATCATCATCATTTCAACACAGAAATGTGAAGTTGCAAAAGTTATGGGGGACATTTGCCTCCCTATACAAACTGATGTACAAACCTTCAAGTGTATACATGTGTTACAGGTACTTGCCCTTCAACAGCTGCTGCTAACATTACTAGTTGTCACATTAAAGCTTTTCTGAGTCAATTTGACAATATCTCAAGGATTTGAAGTGGAACATGTGAGCCAAAACAAACTTTGTTACCTCTTTATTGACATTAAAATGTTTAAAGCAGGAAATCAGGAATGCACAGAAAGAGAAAAATTCATTTTCCTAAAAGGTAGAGGAGTTGAGCGTCCTGTAACAGCAATACTTACAAATAGCAAACCATTGATCGCCTCTCGATAAGAAACTGTTGGCTCAGATGGGACAGAAACCAGCTTCTTTCTATGTTTCTCATGATTACCATTTGTTCCCAACTTCTTGTTCACAGACATTATTTCCTGCGTTGTACTTCTTCCCAGTTTATAGTGCAACATTAAAGTGAACTTCAGTGGGTGCAGACACTAGACAAGATCACTCCAAAACAATGGCGCAAGACAAGCCAGGCAAACACTGAGGTCTCAGCGATATCAGCAGAGGAAAATCTTTCGCAAATCCTGGCAGACAGTCATGCAGGGATGCTACAGATCAACACGAAATGCCTTGTTAAGTGTGAATTAAGTGTGGTGGAAACTTTGAAGAATAAGGCTTCAAGGGGCACATACTGTATTCCACAAGATCACATGAAGCACAAAGGTTGATAAAACACAAGGCAGGTTTGCTGTGAGCTGTTTCTGATCCTTACGAACGAAGAGAACTAGCCACAGTCAGATCGGCAAAGGCTCAAGCAATCTCAACTTATTGCACAAACTTTGAAGCCTTTCCCATCAACAATGACACAAACTCCGCGTCGAATCCAAGCGGATTTGGACTATCATCGGGCAGGCTCCAGAACGAAACAATTGCCAACAAGGCTACGTCTACGCAGCTGAATCCGTATGGCCTCCGCTCGCTGCACCCAGTCTACAAATTACATTTTCCACAAGGGCCGATGCTTCTTCTAACTTTGCGCCCCCCAGATATTAGTCAGCGGAGAAAATGACAGAATCCGACCTCGCAGGCAACATCTCTTATTACTCTGATTGGATTAACAAAAAAATGTAGTCATCTGTCACAGATTAACCACCCTGCATACGCTTCCCTTTCTCTCTTTCGTCTCCCTCTCCGATATTTGGGGGGGGGGGGGGGAAGAAAACTGGGCAAAACTCGACAGATTTAGCTCTGGGACGTGCTCCTCCTGACCTGGACAGAGATCTACAGTATTCTTAAACATCGCTGCGCAACTTTTTTTTTTGCTCACAGTCACACGTGTGATGATGTAACAGCCACTTCTGCATGGGGAAGATAAAATTGCCCGTTTGCCAAATATAGCAGCTGGATTATATAAGAGTAGAAGAAGGCATGGCCACAGATACTAGAAACTTGCTATTTGTCTTTTTGTATCTGTCACTTAAGTTCCAAGACTGAAAACAGCTGAAAACAGCTGTAACATTGAGGCTCTGGAAGAGTAGTTCATGACAAGCCAATTTCCATTTCTAGGAAGTACAAAATTGTCTACCTTGTAGTGATTTATGTCTGATATCTCTCTTAAGAAATTTCATTACATAACCAAAATTGTGTGTTTTAGAAGGAATGCAAAAATGATTTCATGGAATATCAATAATGCGATGTTCCAAAATCTCTGTTATTTTTTGTTGCTATTGTGCAGTTAAGAAGGAAAAATCAATCCTATATAAAGTGTCGCTAAAAAAGTTTTAAAATACACATTGCCATCAAAGGCAAGAGCACATAGCATGCATTATGCCTAGACTGTCTTTTCTACTTTTTTAATACCTACGACATTTAATGTAGTATGGGTTTATTTCATGAATAGAATAAAATCACTGTAGATTTTCTGATGATGATGAAGGGTTGGATTTACTGTACCTAAAGCGACAAGTGACTTTTACAGACAGAGGCTAAAATCAGTCAAATCCTGAGAGACAAAATGGAGCCAAATATACATGTACAGGACATTTGACATCTCAGAAGAGTGGCTCAGAAATAACTTGCGGACGGACGCAAATAGCAAAGGCTGCCAGCCGTCTCGGACAATTGCGTGACAAAACACGATATCGTCACTTGTACAGGAAACACTGTGCGAAGGGGACAGAGGGAGGCTGGGGCGCGGGGGGAGACGATATCATCGCCACCACAGACAGAATCAATTTGTCCATTTGCTCTCATAGCGGTAATTCTTAATCCCTCTGAGATAAACACTGAAACTGAAAATTGGGTGACTTCAGAGACGATGAATGTGCAAGAACTAATACATGTATAGACAAACTTTGAAGGAAAACATATCTGTAATAATCAGAATTAAGTTTAAAAGTCTGAAGTTTACGAACGTTGTGTGAAAGTAACTAAATGAGTAGTAATGTGTTAGCCAAGTTGCCATGGTTTTGGCATGACAAGGAAGGCCTTTTCAGTTGACTTTCTTTGTACTTTGACACTTGCTTGCCGGAAGTGGAGAGAATGAGGCTGTGAAAACAAGGATGACCTCGCAAGGCAACTTGCAGGGATGTTACCATGCATGCACTTTGGTTACTATGGCAACCCTATACATGTACTCGTACGAAAGTGCACAAAACATACTAGTGTACCATGTGTAGAAATGTCTGGATTGGTTCTGAATAAAAGCAAAGGAATATGTAGATCTCTAAAGAACACAGCATTCTCGAACGAAGGGATGCTTTCTCTTCCATGTGTGTGTATTTGCTTGTTTTTTGGCAACTTTTGGTAGCATCTCATAATGCTATAGATGCTCATGGTTTCTCAAGCACGGTAAGCTTGAGAATTTTTTTCGTATTTTTCTGTTGTCAGTAAATTTGAGCACTCTCACTCCTCTGCAGTAAGTCTCTCTTTGGGTACTGTAGATCCTGCTTGAATAGTATGAGGCCCATTGGATTCTTGGTGGAAGTTACTGCATGATCAAAAATCATGATGAATGACCTTTCTGTTTGTATTACAATGGACAAATTGCTATTAAAGTGATGGCAATTCAGAAATAATTACAAGTATTTGCCCCCTAAATGTACATTGTACATTGTACAGACTTGTACATTGTACATGCATGGCCAGCCCAACAGTCTGCTGCATGCAGCTTGTGACTCGTGACCGATAAACCTGGCTACCTCGCCAAAAATGTTTCTTAACAGAATGGCAGTAGAAATCATGTGACCAAAGTCATGAATTTTTCTTTTCCTGTGATGAAATTTATCATCACGATTCCTCACTGCCCTTTAGGCAAATAGCAGAAATCCCAACATATTTTCTGGAGATGGTTTGGATGGCTTTTGGCACAGTTTTACCCTGGCAACTTTCCCCAAATGACCCAATCTTTCGGACATCGTGATTTTTCTGTTAGCATGAATGGCTCTTTATCGTATGGATCTACACGTATCCATAAAAAGCAAATACGTGCTCCAGCTTCGAACATGATACTATAAGGTCTGAATATTTACAAGCAGTCTGCACTACATACTCCACTACAGGGGAAACATGATGTCTGTAGGCATGGTGTACAGCTCACTGTGATATGGTATGCGGGTCATGCCAGTTGTACGAGTACTTGATACATTAAGTGATTGTGTGAAGTGATTTCAAAAATCTTCCCCTGTGTCTGGTGGTGTTCTCATCCCACCCATACCGTTACGCCAAGTCCGTTTCGTGATCACATGATGACAGACGTTCAGGAAGCTCAGTGCAGTGCTGCAAGCAACGCAGCATAACAGCAACGGGGTTAAGAAAAACAACAAACAAGATGCCAGGCATTTTAAAAGAAAATAACTAGAGTCTGCCAAGCCCTGAATCCTAGCCGTGATAAAAACAACATATTTGTCATCAACAGGACCATGATGCAGCGCTGGGGGGGGGGGGGGGGGGGGGGGGGTGAGAATGAAAATACAGCAATGTCGCACCTGGGTATCACCCGACCCAGAGAATTTCCATGCACATTGAGCACTTTGTTGTGACTGAACGTTTCATTAGCAGTAGCACTGGTGTCTGCCAATCAGATCTATCGGAAGCATCAACACTGTATTAACAACTGCCGTCTTTACC
>NW_027273312.1:0-14148 GCF_040938485.1 Diadema antillarum
CCCCCCCCCCCCTATATAACTTTTTATTATTTGATGTATCATTGTCATATTTGGCACGTGGGTAGAGTAACTCATACTCTACATGACCGTACATTTGAATTTTCACAAGGTCACCCATGGAGGGCGCTATTTACAAAAATATAAAGAAATACATAGGAAATATGCTAAAAACATGACTTTTCGGTATAATTTCTTTATCCCCATTATATATGTCTTATTATAGACCAATCATTTCCATATTTGCCACAAATGATAAGCAAGTCGAATTTTATTATTTGTTATGTTTGAAATTTCTCAAGGTCACCACATGGGGGCGCTCTTCATATCAACATAGTGATACATTATGAGACCCGAGATGAAATGTTTGGGATGGGAACATGTATAGTTATGATATTTCATATTTGCATAATAGTGGAATTTTGAGATTGCAAATTGATAATATGATAAACTAATGATATTAGAGGCATAACTTGGCTGAAGGAATCAAAATAACTCAAAATATAAGAGCAATCTGTAGAAAATATTATTGTTTTCAATTATCTCTATTATATCTATTGTTTTATGCCTTTGTCACATAAAAACAAAGGAAATAATAAGAAAAACTTTCCAGGACCATAATTACTTCAAATTTTGCTTCTTCAACAAATTTCAGCCAAGAAATACCCATTTCATACACTGTAATGCTGTTAAATGAAATGGGAACAGAAAAAAAATGCATAATCTGACTGACATGGTTGTCAGTTTATGGTTGCCATGGCAACCAGCAACACAAAATATAGTTAAATTATATATCAAAATGTTCGCAATAAGATTTTAGGAAAAGTCACCAAATTTGGTTGAAATCGAATTAAGGACGAAGGAGTGGCAAACGAAAATCTGGTAGGGGGGGCACAATGTGCCCCCCCCCCCTTGGGCTTTATAGGGTTAATGTGCCTGTGGGCATTTTGCATCATGCCCTCCAGTTGTAGATCAGTTTGCTGAGGGAAATAGCATCGAACGTATGGAGTGGCCTGCAAGATCCCCTGACTGTAATCCAAAAGAGAATCTTTGGGATATCATTAAGTGGAAAGCGAGCAAGAAGTTGAAAGATGACACTTAACTGCAAGAATTTCAGTTCATCTTGCAGAGAGCATGGGCCAACATTGAGCAGCGCTAAGTACAAATTTAAGTTAACAGTATGAGGAGGAGATGGTGGCTGGTCATTGCGGGTGGTGGACATATCAATTATCAAATACTTCACTATATGCTCATGAAAAGAAAGAGATAGAGAAATATGCAATAACCCATGCTTAAATGTTCAGAATCATGAGTGATTGTTTGATTATTTGTGTAAAAGTCATCGCAAATCACTAAAGTGCAACTTTTGTTTCCATGCATTTTGACATAAAATGCATTTTTCACACCAATAATGATATCTGGTGGCAATGATTTGCCACTCATGTTATGAGTAATACATTTTTTATCCATTTCCGTTTGAATTATGAAAATCGGTTGAATACTTTTTGAGATATATCCACAAATGCTAGGGGGAAACTTACTTTTTTTGCTGAGTGTATATATGTATATATATATATATATATATATATATATATATATATATTTGGTTTACAAAGTAGTTTTGTCGTTACTGGTTTTACAATGAGTAACAAAAGGACAAGATATGATGTATAGTACAGAAGGGCTACACCTAATAAAAGCGTAGCTTGCTTTGCTTGCAGGCCGTATTATAAAATTATACATAATTCATAATTCATATAGAAAAATAGAAGGAAGGGATGACTTGCGCAGAGATAGGATCGGTTCCCTCCATACCTCTGTTTCAACCTCAACCTTCACATGTTTTATTGTCTTATAAGCTGTACGTGACAATTCATCCAGGCTTTTGTATTGTGATGTTTATGTTTTATGTATTTGTTGAAATGTGGAATATGGAACAATAAAAAACAAACAAACAAACAAACAAACCTGCCAGGATGAAGAACTAGACTCCTGAGAACTGGACAGCTGCCATGCAAATGCCGTAACAAGACAGGAGACAAAAAGAAACAGCTTGATTGCCATGTCGCTCACTTTTCTTGAGATCGAACAAAAAAAAATGTATTCCAAGGAACGTTGCCCACAGCTATTTAAAGCGAATGTATTTCCAACAATGCAGCTCGTTTTTTAAATTCTTCACGATGAAAGCGAATGGCTGAGTATAAAGAGAAGCGCGACCTTTTCCAACAGATAACAGACGAGCGTTTGATAATACGACACGAACGCTATATACGATGACGCAGTCTCCCGGGTTGAACAATGGAACCAGCGACTCGCGCATGTGCAGAACACATCTTTTTTTTTTCTTTTTTTTTAGCCTAATAGTGTCGTCTTTAGCCTTCCGATCCCAGATCTAAAGTTCAGTAATTATATATCTAGGCCCTTCAGATTCCACTTTAGATACCACTGAATAACGCGTGGAATAGAGACATCATACAATGTTGTATTAGTTGGTAAAAGAGGAAGGAAACACTAAAGGTGGATTCTTTGTGGCATAACTCTCAGGTGCTTCCGTCATCACTTGTGTGTGTGTGTATGTGTGTTATGTGTGCGTGTGTGTGTGTGTGCATGTGTGTGTGTGTATGTGTGTGTGTGTATGTGTGTATGTGTGTGTGCGTGTCTGTGTGTTTCTCTGTCTGTGTGTTTGCAAGAATGAATAAATTCTCTAGGAGCTGAAAGCTGGCAAGTATACCATAGAAAGCAACTGACATTGACTGAAGCAACTGTTATTTTTGTCTACCCAAACGTGGTGAGTTTAGATTATGTTCATATTATTACCTATGCAGACGTCATGGCAAGTCTGGCATTTGTATAAGGTGTGGGTCATGTTCACGAAGATCCTTGACATTTATTTGCAAACGGAGTATAGTGTTCATGATTTGCCAGCATGAAAAGAGTTTTGAGAAGAAACATCACAAATTGTGATAGACCTTGACACAAATTTACGATCAGCTACACCGAACTGCCGAATGGCCAATCGTTGCGTAGGTATAGCGGATCGTACGACGGTTGCATACGGCAACCCAGCGTTATCATTAGTTACAAACCAAAACTATTTCAATACAAGTCTCTAACCAGAAAGAATGGCCCATGCAGTCTATAAAAGCTTTTGCTCGAGTGGTTCGACGTATTACCGAATTTTCCGAAGATGCTCACCGGGTGCTTAGTAGTCTTCAAATGGAGATTGAAATACAGAGAATTCACTTTCATTCACATCCAGCTTATATCGACAATAATCTGCTATTCTCCATTTTTGTACCGAGATTATTTTGTTTTTCTGTGCAGGCCTAAGTGATGATTAGTGCATGGCTTTTGTCTTTTTGTTACGAAATAATTTGAATTATCGTAAACACCGCGATATTCTGTCGAGTATACTGTAAACACGTTGATTGAGTGTACACTTTGCACTGGAAAGTTTTTCTTCGAACACTGAAGTCTCTTTATTTCCGTTTTTCCAAGAAGTTTCTTCAAGCAAACAACAAATAACAAAAGCAAAAAAAAAAAAATGGAAAAGCGACATTGGAGGGAGCAATATTGTGAACCTGCATCACAAAATCAACAATTGAAAAACCGCAAGACATGGACTTTCAGTATATAGGGGTAGATTCTGCAAAAGCAACCCATGTGCCTTATAATGTGAAAAATAACTCTATACAAAGTTCACAAATAATGAAAAGAAAGTACACACTGTGGAAAAGTGTTACCAAGTAAAAGACGCTTTGTAGTAGGGGCAATTCAATTAGTAGGTCCTACCTAAAGCAGACTCACCAAGCTGTGCTCTTTGTAATAAACAGAAAAGAAAGCAGGATGTAAAACTCTAGGACAACCTAAAGAAAGGTATTACCAGGTTAAACTTAAATTTTTAAACTCTCATTTAACGCATGATTATGATTTATGATTAACATTGATTTTCAAAGCGGTAGAACTATCTTTTCCAAAGATTAGAGTTGAAGGTGGGGCCCACAGTGTGTAACAAGTATTAAGAAATGAAAAGAGGACAAGAGGACATACATAATCACACTTTAGAATTCTCGAAAAACTACAAGAAATACAACTTCCACTAATTTCGAAATTCAAATTCCAAAATTTAGAATTGTGTATACAGAATATTTGCTCAATCGGAAAATATTTTAAAAAGAAGAACGAATAAATACAACTTGACTTGGTTGGCCCTTTTCCCCCTTTTTTTCAGTTCTCACTCAAACTCTGTGATCGTGACCTATTTGTTGGTTTGTGATGCATGGTCTCAGTAGTTAACATATTATGCGTCGTATGTATCATGCGTATACACGAAAGACTGAATATGAGTGAAAAGCACATCGTTCCAAATCAGTCATGTCCTTTTCTTTTCACATCAAAATAATATAGAGATTCCATTATCAACATTTTAGAGCATCATAAACACCCAACTGTTAACGTGTTGTACATCATGGCGATAAAAATTTGATCCAAAAGGTGCTATATCCACACACACACACACACACACACACACACACACACACAAACACTCGAGTTCTTTAGGAATCGGTTTGGACACGTATAAATGTTTCAAAGGAATTTTTTTTGTTTTGTCCAAGTCATGCTAGTATGTGGTACTATTGAGGAACATAAAGTCATTGCATGAAAACACTATAAGCAAGTGAAATAGAAAAAAAATACATGTGTTTCTCCTAGGCATCAAAAGTGAATTATCGCATCTTTTGAAAAACAACTCTTCAAATGGAGCCAACGCAAAGTTAAAATAGTTAATCTAGATGAAACTCACCCCACTCTCCATTAATATTTCTGTGCAACAAACGGAGAAGAAAACAGGATGTACGTGACTCTTAGGTCAACTTAAACAAAGGTATTACCAGGTGAAGTGGTCCCACCTCACATCCAACTGGACCCCATGGAAGACCAGCTTAAGGTAGCTGAATATGGGCTATCCAGCTATCTTCTCAGATGAAAATGAACAAACAAACAAACAAGCTTAAATTTAACGCTCATTTAGTACATGATTATGCTGATACTTACCCCTGCACTCTCCATTAATATCTCTGTGCAACAAACGGAGAAGAAAACCTGGGATTTGATTGATAGTGTCGAGAACTTGGTATAACTTAATAATTGGACATGATAACTGATTTTATGTCCCCACGACCCAAACGTAAGAAATAAAAGTGATGACTCTCGTTCAATATTGGGCTCAAAATGGAAGATATCATAATAGTTGTTAAAAAAAAAAATCTTACGGAGGACAAGTAATGGCTTTTCAAAGATTAACGTCCTTAGTAAAGCTACACTTACTACATTCTTAAAAATAATACACAACTCACATCAGTTTTGGGGCGCTGTGGCATAGTGGATAAGACTCCCGACTCCCGATCGGAGGACCCGAGCTCGAGTCCCGCTCAGCTCTTACGTCTTTGGACAAGATGTTTTTACCCACAATGTCCCTCTCGACCCAGGTGTATAAATGGGTACCTGGCAACGCTAGGGTAATAATAATGGCAGGGCCCTCTGGTAGAGCAGTGACAACACTGAAGAGGCTACCTGGATAAATAGGACCTTATTATTATTATTACAACTCATAAAGGAATCATAATAATCCCATGCATGTTAAATTTGCCTTCAGATAACAAAACTAACATCAAATGACTAGAATGGCAAAATGTGCCTGAATATCGCTCGTAAAACAAGGAGTTAAGGTCACAGGTCACGTGAAAATGTTAAAATTTCACTTTTTTCTCCATATCTCGCAAATTACAAGATACGTCTACGGAAACTTAGTACGTATGCATGTACTGACTGGCAATGATTATCTAGGGAATTGGGGGTCATGGTTCAAAGGTCTGGGGTCAAAGGTCAAGGTCAACTCCTCAAAATTTCACTATTTCCTCATATTTATGCAATGCCTGCAGGATTTTTCTTGAAACTTAGGTATATACATGTGTTACACAATAGAGATTCTCTGGGAATTTTCTTGCCAAACGATCAAAGGCCAAAAAGGTCAAAGGTCACGTAAAAGTGCTAAATCTCACTTCTTCCCTTATATCTCGAAAGTGACTCAAGGTATCGTCATGAAACTTAGTATATATTTATGCATGTTCTACCTGACAGTGATTCTTTGGAATTTTAGGGTCATAGGATCAAAGGTCATGATAACTTGTTAATATTTTACTATTTAATACTGAAATTGCACTTTTTCTCCATACATTTTGTACCTTGAAAATTACTCAATGCATAAACTTATAAAAGGGTCAAAAGTCAAGTAAAAAATCCTCAAATCCCCAAATACCTTCACTCTTATACAATATAGCCATTCATCAGTTAAACCTACTTCAAGGAAACTGAACATTCAACATATTTGTGACATACCTTTCATTCTTATATTTTGCCAGTTATGTGAAATTGTCATCACACATTGTCAAGAAATTGTACTATAGACCTATTATGAGAACAATGCATTATGGCGGAGGCATACCAGTCGCCATAGCGACATTTCTAGTTTTTGATGATTGACCAGGCTTTCTCGCTGCTGTGTGCCATATCCTCACTGTTGATGAACTCTTGCCAAGATTTCCTTCTGCTGCTTTGGCCGCCATAAGCATCTCTCCTGCGTTCAGGATGTCATCTGAGAAGGGGTCCTCGTTGTAAAGTTTCAGGTACTCATATTAGAGTATTGAATGGCAAATATACGAGGAATGTAATATTCCCTACATCCAAGGGGGTAAGCTTTTTAGATATTTTTGTATTGTATCAACTTGATGAGTTTGTCATAGTTGGCTGGAGTAGGGCCAAGACCAGCCAAGACTTTGTCAAAATCGTTGGTAACGTTCTCCCAGTTGGCTTTTGGAAGTTGAAACGTCCCCTGAGAGGAACTTCCTGGGGCACCACAGCAGCAGCGATATCTACGACAATTATAGCCTGTGTGAGGTATAGGTTCCAGTCAGTATATTCTTCTTGCCGAGGACTATAGTGGAATCCAGGTCTGGATTGTATCTCCTTCTCCAGCGGCAGCTGTTGAAGGACAGAGGAAGTTTGGCATCATGGATTAGGCTGAGTTGGTGAGTTTTCAGCCCACTCCTGGACAAAAGTCTCATCTTAATTTGTTTAACTGTAGACCCAGATAGTGTTCTGACTCTTGAAATCTCCTGTGATGACATAAAGTGTGTAATCAAAGGCGTCAGGTTCCTTGAATGCGAATTTAGTGTCAGGTGTTTGTATTCCAATGTCACATACATGTCAGTCCCCCAGGCTGACCGACTGGATCTCTTCATTGTCGCTTCAGTCAATGATGTCTGGTCGATAATTGTGTTGCGTTGGTAAGGATTGCACTTACACATCTCTCACGAAGCCTTCTGACAACAAGCTTCATTCCATGAATTGTGGGACTGACCGGCCTGGTGTTGACCTCTGTGGGCCCCTGTAGACACAAGATGTCACAGTCATTCTCATGGTAGAGTTTCCCAGTCAGTTGTCCTTTCATTGAGGAAAACTCTTCGACATTGATGGGCATCACTATCACTGTCCTTCCTGAAATGGACGCAAACGTACGAGAATATATGGAAATTATTGTACGTGTAGAAGTAGGAACAGAGCAAAAAGCTCGCGTAGATAGTGTAGATGAAGATGATGGTAGAATTACTTCAGGAGAACACCTTGTCCAACACCCGAAAGTTGACGCTTCTACCATTGGGCCCTTGTAGAGCAACATATCCCTTCAACTTTGTATGCCACAGTCGTCTATGCTCAGCCTGATCATCTCGAAGCTCGATCAAATTTGTGCATGTATACAATGTTATGTATAAATGTTACCGCTTATTCCAATCCATTAAACTCTTCACCAGTTGTCTTTATTGCAACTGACTGACAAATTGCCCTACATCGACGTTAATAATCGCTGAATTTAGCAGTATTTTAGTAGTAATCTCGGCAAAAGAAATCATGGGCAAACATACTGCTTAATTATTCAAATTAATGAAATTCTTTCGTCGAGTTGTTTTTATTTTATTGTAACTGATTGAAAAATTGCTCAACATCGACGTAAATACGCACTGAATTGGTCAGTGTTTTAGTAGTAGCCATGACAAAAGAAATAATTTAAAGAAATATTTACGTCGTAGGGAACTACATGGATAAAGTTTCACAAGAAGGTGTTTCACAGCTGTACTCATTACGGAGTCTTTTATCTCAGTCCATAGATCTTCCGATGTCAATTCTTCCTCAATATCCATAAGATTATTGAATCTGTTTTGGGGCTCAATACAATACCGTTCAGCGTGTTCTGTAGATCTAATCTCTTCACCTTGAGGTGGAGGGGGGCTCTTTATTCTCTTCAGCTTGATTCGTAGAGTGGTGATAAGAAGCTGATGATCACTTCCTATGTCTACCCCAGGTAGGGTTTGTACGTTCTTCGCAGACGATCTCCATCTGTTCTTGACAAAAATGAAGTCAATTTGATTGCGCACACTGTCACCAGGGCCTTGCCATGTGTACAGTCGTCTGGGGTAGTGTTAAAAGAAAGAGTTGGCTGCTGTCAGTTTATTTTCAGTGCAAAAGTCCATCAGCAAGTCACCTCTTCATTTCTGTCTCCAAGACAGTCGTCTTGGGTGGTGTTGAAAGAAAGTGTTTCAACACTTGCTGTCACTTTATTTTCAATGCAAAAGTCCATCAGCAAGTAACCTCTTCCATTTCCTTCTCCAAGACCATATTGGCCAACAACAGTTTCCTGTTCATGTTGAATTCCTTTTCCTAGCTTTGCATTGAAATCGCCCATGAACACAACATAGTCCCTCTTTGCAATGCCGTCTAGTGTTTCTTGCAATTGGCTGTAAAAGTTACTAATATCTTCATCAGATACAGATGCAGTTGGGGCATACACTTGTAGGGCCTACTAGACTAATATTCGCTGGAACTGCTTGAGGTCGAATGGAAATTATACGGTCACTTACAGGGTCATAGCTAAGAACATGTCTGTTCATACAGCGATTTGCAAAGCAAGCAACGTGAAATCGTGAAATACGTCCTATCAGTTTAATGATTACTATTTCATTTCTGACCTCCATAAAATTGGCTTTTTTAATTTGGATAATACTAGAAAAAGCTGTAAAAAAACGCTTATATTGTTGAATATGATTCTTTGATATTACCAAGACTCATTCATTAATAAGTTTAAAGTTCCTCATGAATGGTCCTCTAAAATTTATGGGTTTTCCCGGTCAATTTTATACTTTTGTCATTCCAATTTATGAAAATGACTCATATCAGCACACCGATATACACATCTCACAAAGGCTTTATATGCATATTATTATAATTACACTGCAAAAAATCGGGTGACAAACATGAAATATCGAGCTGGTGTTAAATTTCCGGTGCTCATTTTTGGTGTTAAACTAATACCTCCGGGTGTCTCTAAAATTTTCCCTTTTTTTAGAAAGGTAATTAGTTATTGCTTTTCTTGTTGATTTTGAATGTCAACAAGATGAACAAGAACTTTCCTTTAAAGTAGGTCTACTTGATTTTTTAAGAAAAGAAAGTTGTTAACACATTGACACCACAGTAACACCAGTTGGTGTGGTCTCCTTTTGACCCTGAGCAGATGCTATGACACGTCATGTATTGTCATTGTTGAATTAACACCAGCGCAATGTCACAGACTACAGTGTCAAATTAACACCACGAAGTGCCACGTGAACACTTGTCAACACCTTGACAACATAATTTCTTCACCTGTCAATGTGGTCCTCTGTTGACACTTGTTCAGTATTGGATTTAACACCCATGGTGATAAATGTAACTCCAATATTTTTGCAGTGTATGTTTGAAATTAATGTAGTGTATATATTTTTAATAATGGGGGTAATGGGGAAAGGATGGGGCAAAAATGGGCGAAAGTTTCTTTAAAAAACAAGCAAAGATGTGTACATAACCCAGGCTTATATGCATTCAATGTTTAATGCTTTTGTATTGTTCTGTGTTCATGTATTCTTGGCTTTTCATTTCAAGACATTTTAGATTATAGGGTCCAGTCAGCAGTGCACCAAACAACAAAACGACAATTTAAACATAATCCTTGATGACACCGCACGCACTAAAAAAAGGAACAACGCTCCAACTGTGAGTAACTAAACAATGCATCATTATTTATAATCTCACACACAATGATCTCACATAGTCCCCCAAAAGTTAACAAATAAGATATTAATAAACAACAAACAAGATGTATAGGCCTACAATGTAAGTAGTTTCAGTTTCCATGTAGTCGAAATTGTTTTTCTCGAAGGTGTTTATCAACCTCCCATATTGCGCTCGTTTGTTTCCAGTGCCTGATGTGCCTGTTATGTATGGCTGCCATTTTACCCTCGTCATGCTCGTTAAGTTTAAATTTTGGAATGACCAGGTGGACCGATACGGCAAAATAAATAATCTCCATCGTGAAGCCCAATCTATTCAAAACTATGTGAAAAAGACCCTGACACACGGCCCCAAGCTAACTAAATGCAAGACTTCGTTTAAATTGAATGCACTTATTTGGAACATGGTTGTCTTTTCACGAATTTGAATAACTGACCAGATTCCATCGCAGCGGCAAGTCGGCTTAATGGATTTGAATGCTCATTGCTGAAATGCATGCTCCTGTAACTTAAGCCCCTTTTACACTTTCACGGATTGCTTCACGGATGACCACGGATCGTCATCCGCTGTGTTCCGGCATGCAAAATATCGATTTCCCAATCAATGCCGGTGTGAATACGAGCCCAACTGGGTGTCTACACGGACAAGTACGGAGTCTACACGGCCAAGGACGGTACCTACACGGACAGACAAGGAATGAACGCGGACCACAGCGGAAACGATACGGAGCTAAGACGGATATCAAGGATTGAGCACGGATGCAACTAGGTATCTTCGCGGTCTTTACACAAATATCCTCAAAATGTTGACAGATGACATTTGCTTTTGCTTTTGATGCTTTATTATTCTTTGATGACATGCTTCCAGAGCTAAGTACAGTATAAAAGGCACACAAAATCTACAGCAACCTACATACGCCTCTAGTTGTTGACATCATAAAGGCAAATCTCTTTGTCACGTTTGTTGTAAACTCTCATTTTACGGGAACATCATGACATAAACAAAATGGAAAAAAAAAATCAAATACACACACACACACACACACACACACACAAACCAAAACAGCAAGGATATGTGTGTGGGTCACTAACGCTTCTCAGGCGACCACTATACGAACAGTATGAGGGGATGATGGCTGTACTGATTGGGAAAGATCTTAGCAAATTTCATGACCTTTATAAGCTTGTCTGGCAAAATACACGAATTTGTCATCCCAGATGGAGCCGATACGGACGTTCAGATGTCTTCACGGATTGTTCCGGAATGAGTACGGAGGCAACACGGAATAGCCGATGCCTACAAGGAAGGAATACGGAGGCTACACGAAGTAGACGGTGCCAACAAGGAACCGTTCATATTGATTTTCATCCGTGATGTCCGGGATGAAAAATTAAGCAAACTTAATTTTTCCCCGGACATGCCGGATGATCAAGGATAATGCCGGATGACTTCACGGAGTCAACACGGCCATGCCGGAAACAGTACGGATGATCCCGGATCGACGATCCGTGGTCATCCGTGATGCGATCCGTGAAAGTGTAAAAGAGGCTTTAGATTTGAATGACGCAAATGAAAATCTGATTGCTCAGATAGTGAATTTGAATGACCGGATTTTGAAATTGATTGTTGCTTCAGTTCTGCGAGTGTGAAATGCGTGAAATTGAATGCTCAAAATTAGAACTTAAATGACAAAATTGTGAAATTGACCGCGAAAACCTATATTTGATACGAGGAAAATCATCATCGCCTATCAAGTCAAAGTCACCGATAAACAGTTATGATCAAGTTGTAGGCCTATTACCTGTAGCTTCTAATTGTAAACTACAGACTTTCTCGGTGTTTATTGCAATATGATGAAACCATCTTAGAAGCAAACACAAGGCAGTCTTGCTCTAAGACTAATCGGTATGGAATAATTGATTTTAACATATACAGGTTTGTTTTGGATTCAATTTCAACGTGCCCCTAAAGAATTTACGGGTGATATATGTTTGTAATGAGGGCGAGGCACAGTCCAAATTAATAATTAACGACACCCTTGCAAGTTACAGTTAAAGCCAATAGAGATATCAAAATGAATTACCCATTGTTACCCTGTGTTGACTTAAAACTTACGTCAATAACAAGTGGCCTATATAGCGCCTGAAAATTTACGTTTTGTTACAGGCACATACATAATCTGGTTTTCAAACTCACTCACTATGCTTTAAGAAACATTCCCACTATAAAGGTCTAACAAATTTTCTCTTTGTTGGTCAATGTAAAGGGTAATTACAAACACAATAAATAACTTCACCTTCACACATCAATGTTCTTTGAAGATCAATAGAATCATATTTCTTATATATTTTCTCTCACATGTTGCCCATCCATCATGATGGTTCAAATATAACAGGAAAATATTGACTATGGCTCTCCTTACGTAAGTATAGCGTCCGTGCAACATAAACACATCTAGTACTAGACCAAGATTAAAGGAAAACGAAAGAACCTGCCTTTGAATCTGAGTTCAGTCTTCGTTCACGTGATATGTCCTATTTGAGACTCGATGAGTCTCATAAGACTGAAGAGAAAGGTGGTTGGGGCCTTTACGTTATGATTTAACGTGTCACTATCATGAACTGGATGCCTGGTAAGCACCAGGGGTGTTTTCAAATCACATGCTGGTTCCATCTGTGCCACTTGGTATATTTAAGAATAGAGTCCGAACAGGTTGTATTGCGTTTAGATGGCTAAAGCAAAAGAATATAATACTCATCATTGATACTCTTTAAAGGTTAAATAATCCTTAAATATTTTCGTAAATGGAGTTTTTAATCTCGAGGGATATGGAAATTTGAACAGATTTACGTTCTCTTTCATGTGCTCTCTATGCAAGAAAATTATCTAATTCATTTCGAACACAACTTAACACTGGATGATTGAGCAGTAGTGCCCAGACAAATAGATGAGCTGTATGACTCGTGGGTGGTGGGTGTCTAGTTCGTGACGTGAACACAATGAATGCATTCTAGTTGAGAGAGCAAACGATAGAAGATGCAGTACGTTTATCATTTATAGGTTAGGGTGTGATTTCACGGAGCACGCGAACGATTTGCGAAGGACGCGAATGGAAAAATCCTATATTCGGAAAAGTTTTTCTCCAAATGCGTATCCGACAATGAAGCTGAAAACCATTCTTGAGCAATTTGCGCGAAGTTCTCACGACGTGTGTGCGAATGTCGTGTGTATCATTGCTAAAGTACAGCATGATACGTACACCGAAGAACACGCGACGGAAATGCGAACAACACAAATTTTTCAATAATCATGGGAGAAAATGTACCCAAGGAGAGGTGGGAACTTTCTCGAGTTGAAGTTTTTTTTATCCCTGTATTTCTCCTTTTCTTTTTCTCTCATTTCTCTATTGTGTGCGTGCCAGAGTTTTTTTCGCACCTATCTCCACTAGAAAAGCATATGATTTTTTTTTCAGTTTCTCCAACACATAATCTCTAGTTTCAAATGTAATTTTGGCATACTATAGATTCATTTTAAGTGTATTCTGCGATTTTTTTTTGTACATCAGACATTTCTTTCTCTTTGTTGTCTTTAATTTCTTTTTTACTATATAGTTGTTAATAATCGTTTGATTTGTAGAAAAACGTAGGTCGTAAAACATGCGCTAAACGTTCGAGAGAATGTCTCCAAAGGTACGCGAACAGTTTGCGGTTACGTCGTAAAATGATCGAAAAACTTCGCAGATTTCGCGAAACATACGTGAGACATTCTCCAACGTTTCGGGGTCTGTTTGGGGTTTCACGAACATTTTGCGAACATCGCGCGTGTCTTGCGAAGGTCTTGCGCATAATGACGGGGCTTTAAAGACACTTTCGAGAACAAATCACGAGCAAATCACGACCAAGTGTGCGGAAAAGGTTCGCAAAAAATTTCAAAATATTTTGAAATTCTCGCCGAACAATTGACGACGCTTCCGAACCCTCACGTTCGTTT
>NW_027273313.1:0-12313 GCF_040938485.1 Diadema antillarum
AAATAACCTCCGAATGATATGAGATTTAATGTTAAAGTCCTAAATGTTTGTTTTAAATGCATGACACAGTCATGACAGTTGTAAATAATAGGTGACGAAAAAAGGCTGCGAAATCCTGCCGCCCAGGATATGACTAGGCGATATATCAAATTGTTAGACCACTTTGCTTAGAATTGTATTTTGCTCAATGTGCTATGTCAAGAAGTCTTCCGTTGGACAGGTGCTTTCGATAAAAGTCCTTAAATATATAACACAGTTGTAAATAAAGGGTGACAAAATCGACTAAGCGTTGATTAAACTTCTTAATAAGTAAAGTGGTATTACTTGTTGACGAATTACCTAAGCATGCTGTGGGATGAATCGATTTCGTCATCATTGTAGATTTTTTCGTTACCAAGAGATATGGCTTTCGATTCGAGGGCTCAAATACACGAGGCAGCCGTAAACAAACGTGAAAAAGACGATAACAGCGCTGGCGAAATCATTCTGGTCTAAATATGGTTGGGAGATGCAAGAACTCATGCCACTTTGCTAAGAATTGCAGACTTGTTAATGTGCGATATCAAGCAGTTTCCTCCATGAGACACGTCCTTTGGTTTAAGGGCTTTAAGTAGGCTTACGTGAGAAAGTTGTAAATAAGGGCATCAAAAAGGGCGGAAACGGTGACAAAAATTAATCCCCCAAGAATTTGCTTAGGTAACGTACAACCATATACCACTTTACTTAGAATTGTGCAATATCAAGAGGTTTAATCTAGGAGAAATGTGCGTTGGATTAGAAGGCTGATTTACATGAGAAGGTTGTGAATAAAAGGTAACTGTAACCATTACGAAATTAATTTGGTCAAGAATATGCTCAAGTTTCCACCAAGAGACATGTGTTATGGGTTAGAGGAATCAAATACATGAGACATGAAAAAGGTGAAAACGGTGACGTTATCCAGAACTGTAACATAAATTTATTGGAAGTTATTTGTTACCATTGCCCACTAGGAAGAGTGCAGATCTAATATAAATTGTTAGTGTACCCATGGACCTACCACACACACGGACTAGTAAGGAAGGTCTTTCTTGATCCCATCATCACCGCCGCCACCTGATTATGTGCATCTTAATTAGTATGTTCATGTGCTTGGATAATGACGATTGTGACATCGTGCATCGACACTGACAAAAGAAAGATTTCTCTCATTGCAGCCTAATTTTGCTGAGATGCCTTTTCAGATTCAATTGCCTGTGAATAAACACCGATGAAAGGGAGCAGCAAACCCAAGAGCATGACAGTTTTCCTATCACAAAATTGAAAATTACTGAAGTGGACACTTGTGGACGAGCATGTAACATGGCTTCCTGATGGGACATATAAGTCATCTACGGTTAATGTCCATGTTAACTCTGGAACAATGTGTGAAAAATAGGAAAAATTAGATTACAAATCACAACCAACCTGCCAAAATAATTGATTCCTCTTGTAAAGTACGCGCACTTCGCAAATGAAATTATTTGAGCGATAATTTTACAATGTACACTACAACTACACATGCATTTTTCTTGATTTAACAGAGTAATTGCGTTCTGCGCATTAAATTTTTAGATTCTCAAAGTTCTGTGTTGTTTTTTATCCAGGCTGGCTGTCGGCGGTAATGATAAGATCAAAGCAGGAAAGCATGTTTAAAATGCTTTTGTGCCACTTTTGACAGAAACAGGTTCATGAAACAATTAACGAGCGATGAACGTCCATGTGTAGTAGGTCCATGGTGTACCAATATCAAGGGCAAAACTGCTTTCGTCATCTTTGCCGCCTGCTCTCGAAAGTCTAAAGCTACCCTTCTGGTACCCAATGGGAAATGTCAATTCGGCACGTTAATGAAAGGATTTATCGAATCGAGATTATCTCTTGTTATTGCTTATTCAAAACCGTGCATCTTTGGAGCTATGACAATTTACTACTTTGCTTCACCATATTCTGGAAACTATTTCATCGGAAAATTTATATTTAAAATTCTAACCCAGTTATATCAATCATTTATTTGAAGAAACTCTAGATATTGTACATTGAGAAAAGTAATATAACGACTTACAGTGCAATTCTAAAGCATATTTAGGGTAGAATTGGTTTTGTTACCTTAATAATATTTTATTTACAACTTTTCTTGTAGTTAAACATACAATCATATAGAGCTCATGTCAGGTAGACAACAAAATGGTAAATAGTTTATTCCTATCGCGTATTGAGATTGGTGTAATTCTGATAAAAGTGTCAATATTCTGGACGAAACTGACTTTGTCACCCTATGTGAAGGATTTGAGTTCACAAAGGGTTGTGTCTCGGTGATGGTGAATTTTTGTTTTTTGTTCGTTTGTTTTGTTTTTAAATGCCTCCGCCACGAAGTGTCGCCGGAGGCATTATGTTTTCGGGTTGTTCGTCCGTCCGTTCGTAATCAATTTTGAGCACAGCGTAACTAAAAACCATTACATGTATGAATCTTGGCATGTATATTCATGAGTAGGTGAAGTTGTGCCTATCACATTGCTCAAGATCAAAGGTAAAAAGATCAAGGTCAAATGCACAAAATTTCACTATTTTCCCCATATCTATCTACTAATAGTTGATTGTGGATCTGACCAAAAAGCACTCTATGCCATCATCAACAAGCTTCTGTACAGAAAGACAGAATCAGCTGTGGCACTAGGGCATCATTCCTCTCCTGGTCGTGTAGCCTCTAAATTCTCAAGGTACTTTATTGGTAAGATTGAGTCTATAAGATGCAATCTACAGTCGAACATGTCTCTTACTGTAGAGCCAGAGTCAGACAGTGATACAACCTCAAGTGATGAACATCTTACTACACTCGCGCCCACAACTCCGGCAGAAATACAGAGTGTTATCCGCAGCTCTCCTGCCAAGTCATGCTCCCTGGATCCAATCCCAACCTCAATTGTGAAAGAGAGCTATGAACTAATGGCCGTTCCTATCTCCAGGATAATCAATGCTTCGTTACAGGAAGGAATGTTTCCAGATGAGCTGAAGCTCGCCCATGTCACTCCTGTACTTAAGAAGACACCCTTAGATCCGGATAAGATGAGCAGCTACCGACCTATATCTAACTTGCCATTCCTTGCCAAAGTCCTCGAGAAAGTAGTTGCCAAAAGACTAATGTCACATCTCCAGGTCTGCAAACTCTATGAGCCGATGCAGTCTGCTTATAAGAGACACCACAGCGTAGAGACAGCCCTTCTGAAAATAGCTGATGACATCTTGCGAGCAGTTGACAACAAGAAAGCAGCCATGGTACTTCTCTTGGATTTGTCAGCTGCATTTGACACAATTGATCACAAAGTCCTCATTCACAGGCTGCAGCAGGATTTCAAAGTTGGCGCCACTGCCCTTCAATGGTTCAGATCTTATCTCCATTGCCGAAGACAGTCTGTGAACATCAATGGAACTCTGTCAGAGCAGGCCTTCCTGACCTGTGGCATCCCACAAGGTTCAGTCCTCGGACCATTACTCTTTACACTATACACTTCCCCCCTTGGGAACATAGCACGTCAGCATGGTTTAGAACCCCACTTCTATGCAGATGACACTCAACTTTATGTGACATTCGATCCAAGAGTGGCAGCTGAAGAAACAGCAGCAGCTACGAGGATGACTGAATGCCTGTCAGATATCCGACAATGGATGGTGAAGAACTTCATGAAACTCAATGACGACAAGACTGAATACCTCATCATTTCTTCTCCACAAATGAGAAACAAGATCGTCTCCATGGATTTTCACGTCGGTGATGTGTCTGTCTCTCCTGCAGATAACGTCCGTAACCTTGGGGTCTACTTTGACCAGTCTATGAGGATGGATAGGCATGTTTCGCAGGTATGCCAGTCTGCTTACTTCCAGCTTCGTAGCATCGCAGCTATTAGACCTCTGCTTACAAGGATAGCAGCAGAAAGCATCATTCATTCACTCATAACATCAAGACTGGATTTTTGTAACAGTCTCCTAGCTGGCCTTCCATCTGCAACCTTGAACAGACTTCAAGCAGTACAGAATGCAGCAGCACGCTTGCTCACCGGGCTGAGGAAGTATGATCACATTACCCCTGTCCTGGCTGAGCTGCATTGGCTTCCCATCAAGAACAGAATTGATTTCAAGATCTTACTTCTCACTTTTAAGGCCATTCATGGTCTGGCCCCAGGATACCTGTCTTCCCTAATTGAGCGACGGCAGCCTCGCCCTGGCCTTCGTTCATCTGGCCTCACTCTCCAGGTGCCCATCACATATCTCAAGGGATACGGAGACCGGGCGTTTTCCTCTATTGCTCCTCGCCTATGGAACTCCCTCCCATCTTTCCTCCGTGAAATTGACAAACTGGATCACTTCAAAGCCTCACTCAAGACTCACATTTTTCACCAGACATTTAATTGCTAACTGTCTTGGAGGAGTCTGCGCCTTTGAATGTTTCTGGGACAGATATATGGCGCCATACAAATGCTGTGGATCATCATCATCATCTATGCAATGCCTGATGGTAGTTTCTTGAAACTTTTGTGCATACATGAACTACCAAATGAAGATTCTCCAGAGGGAGTTTTGTGTCGTGAAATCCAAGGTCAAAGGTCAAAGTTCAATTCAAATTTTTAAAATTTCTCTTTTTCCTCCATATCTAACAAAAGGATGAAGATATGTTCATGGAACGTATGGATGCACTGACTGGCAGTGACTATGTAGGCAATGTAGGGGTCATGGGTCAAAGGTCAGCGGTCAGAGGTCAAGGTCAACGCTTTCACTATTTTCCTCTTATCTATGAGATGCCTGCAGTATTTTTCTTGAAACTTAGTGTATGTAAGTATTACCAAATAGAGATTCTCTAGGAAGTTCCCTGTCATAAGGTCAAAAGGTCAAAGGTCAAGTGAAAGTGCGAAATTTTACTTCTCACTAAAATTTATGAAAGGGTCAATAGTTAGGTAAAAATCCTCAAATCCCTAAATACCCTCACTCTTAAACAAAATAGCCATTCATGCAATTAAACCTAGTTCAAGGAAAGTGAACATTCAACACATTTGTGACAAACCTGGCATTTTGAAATTTTCCCATAGGTATTACTGTCATCACACGTCAAGACATTATACTATAAATCTATTAAGAGAACCATACATCATGGCGGAGGTATACCAGTCACCACAACGACATTTCTAGTTGCTTTTTTTTTTTTAGCCTTTAGGTGGCCTCTTAGTGTAATAATTGTTTCTACGCCATACATGGCTCATCCTAATGATGTTGCACGTGAGTATGGGTGTATATAACTGTTTTTTTTTTTCATTTATAATGCAATATTTACAACTACGATTGTATTCCGGTTCGCCAGTGAGTGTGTGTATCGGCATAGTGTTTGTGTGTTTTTAAATACGTGTGCGTGTGTGTATGTGTGTGTGCGTGGGTGTGTGTGTGTGTGTGTGTGTGTGTGTGTGTAGGTGATCTACATTCTTTTTCTTTACAATATTAGCGAGAAATGTTTTATCACAATACTCTAGGTTTGAATTTGTTTTGAAAGATGAGTGACGAATCTGATGTAGTATATAGACAACCAAAACTCCAAATATTCATTGCAAAATTGTCAAATTTCAAACGTTAGATGACATTTTAAAAAGTGAACATTATTTTTCCTCACTTTTTTGTCACATTTACTCCCGTTTTTCAACAGCTATAGTTGGAGTTGTGTTTCCAGATGTTCAAGAGCCGGCCTTCGCCAACTATCGTCTCTGGCAGGCTGTGGGTTCCGCTGTATCATACGCCCTCACAATTCCTCGCGTTATCTGCGTCTCCCACAAACTCTACAGCATGATGGCGTTCCTTATACTTTCGCTCATTTGTTACATCTCTGAGGAATATCTAATTTCGAAGACTTCCACGTCTTATAAAACATATGAAAAATATTGAAAGTATCACTTAGAATAATATAGTCACAGTACAGTAATATTGGTAGCGCTTTATTCCGATATGAGCATTATATAACAATGTATGTTCCTTATATTTTCGCTTGTTTGTTACATATCCGAGGAATATCTAATTTCGAAGTCTTTCACGTCCTACAAAATATATGAAAAATATTAAAAGTATATCACTTGAATATGTGTATATATAGGTATCTACAGTATGTAGTAACATTGGTATCTCTTTATTCCGAAGTGAGCATACACGAATGGATGTGGTGTCATATCGCTTTCAGGCAGATTTATGCTATAACCAATGAGTAAAAATACACACATAAACATCAATGTATGGAGAGTGTAATGAGGAATTTACTTTGAGTAAACGGCGATAAAAGGAAATTCAATGCATTCCGAACAAAAGCTTAAAGTGTAAATATTATCATCGGCGATTTAAAATTCAATTTGTAATCCTTGTAGATTTCCATCAAGAATCATTCTTGCAAAGGTCCATTTTCCATCCTAATGGTAGGATTACTCATAGTTTTGGTACGCACTATTATATTTCATAAAGTAGACCAGTCTCGAATTATGAGAGTATGTGTATGATAGGCAGTAAACACTAAAATATTCATTTATCTCAATAAATCTTAAGTGCTTTAAATTATGTTTTGTTAGTGGAGATCAGATTTATACTGTTTTTGTCATCATGCAGTTACTGTATATATACGCTATATTTCTATGTTTATATGTTGATATATATATGCTTTTTGTTATTTTACATATTTATATATTTACTTCGTATATTCTTGATTGTGCTCGTGATGAACTCGAGTTTCACCATACATGTATATGGCTCAGTTGAGTTGTGAAACTCTTGCCTTGAGAGATCAAATCATATTTCCATGAGATGCACATTCTCAGTAGAAAGAAAAAAATGTAATATAAATACATTGCAAGTAACTACCCTGATGGTTTCCAAGATCAATCGACAGCCAGGATCAAGGTATGTAAATGTATAATTGTACTAGAAGTTGTGATTTGTATGATTGTGGTTTTGCCATATACACACCAACGATCAGTGGCCTCTGAGGTATATATTGGAGATCAGCGATGACGCTGTATGATAACCTCCGTGAATATATAAGCACACATCACTATACAAAAGGGAAGTATGAAAGAATAATGATTGATTCAGATCATTATCCATTCTGCGTATACAGTATAAACACGTTAATTTACGTTTATGGAATGTCTGAGTTTAGTAAATCTACTTCAACTTCTGGTACCCATCTTTGAGAAATCTATACTTACGCCCTGTGACAGATTTGATCAAATATTGTGAAACGGAAGGAAAATCGAACCATGTATTTTAACCGAATGGGAAAAAGGGGGTTACGGTATGAGGGTGACAGAGGAGTGCATCACAATTGCTCTAATGATATCGTGATAATTGATTGTGATAATTTATCGTGAGCTTAAACACAAAACAAAACAAAACCAGCTGTTATTTTTTTTTCCCTGTCTTCCGACATCATGAACGTCATCTGTCTGGGGGGAAAAAAAAGAATTAAAATCCACAAAAATGGGCCTACCCTTATTTTGTATCTTGGGAATTCTCTATATCATTCTTTTACTTTGATTGAAACTAATACATCGACCGTTATGTTCTATTTTTGCTTTTTTTTTTCTTGTAATTCAAGCTGGACATTATAATCTTATGTTGTTATATTATACTTTATGTACTTTCCACTGAGAAATACGACAATAAAATTGATATTGAAATTGAATTGTGACGTGTAAGAATAATTGTATGATGGGATTGACAAGATGAAATAAAGCATGACATTTATAGTATAGTAATACAATGGCGAGGACAACATTACTGATGCCTTATACGTAAATTTCAACTTTTTAATAATTAATATATTCAAAAATTATGCATATGCTTATCATGTACATAATTATTACCTGTCTTCCGATATGTAAAGTGCGTTTTGTGCGTAAGCATGTTCGTGGGCATGTAAACCCATTGTTGAAGTGCAGCAAAGAATAAAGGATTAGAAGTTGCATGGCCCCTGTTGGTACATGTACCAGGAGATCCAACTAGAGATAAGTCAGTGGCTCGATCTGTGCCTATGCAGAACATTCTCAAACATCTATGCACACCGTCGCGCGGTAGTGATATATCGTTTCCTCTTTTTTTTTTTAAATCACGCTATATATATATATATATATATATATATATATATATGTACATACATACATACTCATATATTATGGGCATAATTATTCTTATTTTTACTTCGCGATGTAACACTATAAAACAGATAATATGATAAAACCCTGCATAATTACAATAGCAAACTATACGCATTCTGTCACGCACTATATCCAGATTAATACATGTCCAGATACATACATACTAGTGGGGGTTGGACAACTCGACCGCGGGATAAGTCGTCCCTGGACAACTCGTCCCTACCCCTGGACAGCTCGACCGGGTCGAGTTGTCCAGGGTCAGGTTTGCGATTGGACAACTCGACCCAACTTTATTTGTGCCAGATTTTTGCAGAATAAAACACATTTTAGTCATTAAAATGGCATAGGTTAGTGGAATAATGTATGAACAAATGTTTTATCACATTTTTAAGGCAATTCCTATTTATTTTTTGATGCTGCGAAGCAATATTTCACGGTATCTTCCTTGCTCTGAGAATCTCGGTGACGGAGCTTTTTCTTGTGACGACAGCCTGTATGGTAAGGTGACATTTGTTGAGAAATTTCCATTAAATGCTTATAACCAGCAATAAAATATAGTATTTTACACAGATATATGTGTTTTCTATCCTTAGTGACATTTTCATGAGCAGAGGAATCATTTCAGTATGAAAAATGAAACAAATGTCTACAGTATGTCGATTCGTCTTCGTTCGTACTTGTTCGGTTTCCATATCATGGGACGCGCGCTGCTAGCTAGCTGCTAGCTGAGAGGCTAGGCTGAGCGTGGGGCTCGCTCGCTCCCTGGCCACCAGACCCCCCTCTCACCGATACCACCAGCCCAACTTGTGACGACGCGACAGCCTGTTTGGTAAGGTGAAATTTGTTGAGAAATTTCCATAAAATGCTATTAACCAACAATAAAATATAGTATTTCATATAGGTGCATGTGTTTTCTATCTTTGGTGACATTTTATGGGCAAAGGAATAATTTCAGTAAGAAAAACGAAACAAATATATCTATGTCGAATCGTCTTCGTTCGGTGGATGTCCACACCGCGGCACGCTGCTGAGAGTGGCTCACGCTACCACCGATACCAGCACAACGGGATACCGGCCGCGGGCCCCGCGAGGACTGTAGGGCTGGCAGTCGTGCAGCTCGCTCGATGGGTGGAGCTAGCTGTGTCGCTGCGTAGCTACGAAGTCGACCGTGATCTTTTCTTCGACATTTGAACTAAATTCCAGTCAATGAAACTATTTCATACCTTTCTCTTAACTTTGAACGATGTTATACTGACTAAATGGTTTGAAAAGTGTCTGAAATTTTACCAGCACTGTATTGATTCATAAGTATTAGCCATCAACAACATGACGACCAGTCTTATCTTGCAAGCCCAAATTCTCTGTACTACCACAGACACTACCAACAAGCTATGGAGAACCTGACTCCATATTGATTCAGTACTATGGGGACCAGTACTGTACTGTACTGTCAACAAATAATGGGGAAAAAAAGATAGTGACAAAAAAAGGAAATAAAATTTTTCACTCTTTTTCTTTTACTTTTTTTGTGGTTGGTTTGTTTATTTCTGTTTTTGCCAAAAAAAAAAAAAGAAGAAGAATTGCCCTGCATGTCTTGCATTCATTAAAAAAAAAAAGAAAGAAAAGAACAGGGAGTACATGATGAGGTACTGGCTGTCTTAGCTTGTCTGAAAACTTCAAATATGTAATCCTCTATTTTTTTTTTCTACGCACTTCTCTCTCGGTCTTTGCCGAAGATACTATTTTGAAGAAAAAAAAAATCTTTGAACTTACACTTGAACACTTGTAACACCGGTGATTTCTGACAGTGCTTTTCTGAAGTAGTTGATATGATCTGAACTAACCCTTTTTAAGAAAAAAAAAAGGAGGGATGTTGGAGGGGGGGGGGGGGGGGCATCCCAGGCCTGCATAGAACATCATTCTAATGCCCTGGACAGAGTTGTGTCAGAAAAACAGAAATGTATAATTCTTAATTTCATTTTGTTACATATGCATGATACAGGTTACATTGTCTCTCTCTGTCAAACTCACAGGTACTTTTATTTTACATTGTCTCTCTCTGTCAAACTCACAGGTACTTTTTTTTTCTTAAAATAAGATTATGGTCATAATAAAAAAAAAAAAAATCTGTATGGTACGGTACTTAAAATTTTGTCTTTGCCAAAGATATATAAACCTGCGAAAACTGTTTGACGTTACAGATAGTTCACTACACATTAGTTACGGTGTAACACTATCCTAAGGCCACGTTAAAGTCCATCAAACCAGCCAGATCTCTCTAAACCTTAGTTTCATCACAGAAAACAATGTCACATCTTTCTTCACAACATATTTTGGGTCTGGACATGACTAATTTTCATCACATTTCATTTATCAGGGCATAAACAAAGGTGCATTTTAAATTCCACCTTGTCTTATTTTATATGCCCCAGTTTGATGTGAGCTCATCCTGGTATCTAGATAGAACAACCTCAAATTTTGCTGGGAGAGAAAATGCATTTTAGGTTGATGCTGGCATACATGTAAATACCCATAGAACCACATTCAATTTCATTTCATGAATCCTTACTATCTGTGCAGATCAGACATCTCCCCTTTTGCTTTATATTCCACAATTTCTATCAAACTTTAGTGATCACTTCACTCTGAAAGGTGTTTGCTTGTGTTGTTGCAACAATTTGTTCCAATCAGGTCGTACAAGACAACAGCAATGTATTAGTTGAAAATGTGACAAGCATTATTTGTGTTTGTGTCGTTATCAAGATGCCGTTTCTTGAAGGTGTGGTGAAGGCTAATGAAGCCATAATAATGTAAAGCTACATGTATGTTCTTTTAAAAAATTAATTATGAATGTATTTTAATCTGTATTCATAGTTTTTAGGCAAATACCTCAAACTTTGGTACACATGATGACTGTGATATGAAAAAGTCCATGACACATCTTTGCAGTGTCCTGAATTGGTTGCTATGATAATGGCATAGCAAAAATAAAGGATGAAGCATGATTATAACCTTATCACAGGATACCAGTAATTTTCATTAATTTTGCCACCATTGTTGGCCTCAATAAAGAGAATGCAAGACACTAGGTTACCTTGACATGGTGATGGCCTGTTGTATTATAACTCAGAGAAAACCTCCCAGAGAGAAGGAAACTGGATGGAGACAGGAGTACCTGTATACAAGGTAATCACCTTCATACAGTAATAGAGTTAACTACATTTTGAGGTTTCATTTTGAGCAGAAATACTACCTGAAGCAAGAGGAATCATTCTGAAGGTTACAGCTCGTTATTCGAAAGGTTCGTTATTCCGAAGGCTCTTTAGTCCTAAGATTCGTTATTCTGAAGGTTCTTTATTCTAAATTTCATTTTCGGATTAACAAATCTCGGGAATAACGAACCTTCGGAATAATGCCACAAATGTTAAGACTAACGAACCCTTTTTCATTTTCGGATTAAAGAACCTCTAGGTATAGGGAATTTGCGTGTTTCAGATTAACCAACCTTCAGAATAACGAACAGCACCCCATTCTGAAGCTGGTACAAAAAAAAAAAAAAAATTAGAGTAGTTTGATCCACAAGACTCTGTAAAGGATGGTCCATCGGTCAGTCCGTTGCAAAGTCTTGTGGATCAAAGTACCCTCATTTTTTTAGTAGTACATTGTAAACCTAAATCTTGGCAGGTGTAGCCGCTAAATCACAGGCAGATATGCGTGACACCTTTTCCTCCTTATTGATTGATAACTGCAAACTTTATGAAAATCATGCATCTAATGTTGTGGATTGAAATATATTCTCTCAATTGGCAATTCAGTTGTATGTTTACAATCAGGAGGCCTATATTTTAATGTGTAGTTGTGCAAGACACTTCGTGTGAGTGTCAAAAGATGTCTTGCCACTGTAACAACATTTTTGTACATATAAATCATTAAAAAGTGTAGAATTCTCAAACTACTAGTATGCTGGTTTTCAAGAGATTCAAACAAAAATTGACTCAATATAAAGTTATGCAAGATATATTAGTATACAAATGTATTCGAAGGTGTTTGCCATGATAATTGTAGGCCTTACATGATGGCCCAGGAAATTACAAAAAGACTTACAGGTCACACTTCTCCAGTTT